>NC_133535.1:76806619-77079119 GCF_048544455.1 Silene latifolia | reverse complement strand
TGTGTGTTGGGAGCCCCTTGAATTGCTTGATTTTGGGTGAGAAGGCACCCTCATTCCAAAATCCCGACCCCATTATGCTTAAGCCAGCCACTTCGAATGGGGATATCAAGTCGGGAATTGTGTATACATGTGTGTGTAATATACAATATGTATATACATATGTTTAGAAGTGATGTCTTTTGTGTGAAGGATGGTATATGTGATTATTCTCGTAATTGTGTGGGAGTATATAGATGGAAAGTAGGATGTAATGCAAGTATACATAAGGTTATGTGGTGACATGTAAGTGAATCGATTTGTAGGTTTGTAATGTTTAATAAATTAGTATGAGCATGTTGTGTGGTAGAATTTGATATGCATATGTATGAGTAGAACATCGTTATTGTTATGAGTAGATATGTGAATTAAAGTACGTATTGGCTGGATCGAATCGTATGTTGTTTGAAATGTAGTAGAATAGAAATTATAATGTTCTGATTGCACTAATTATGTTATATGTAAGGTAGTGTTAATCGATAATAATAGTATAGAAATATTTAGTGACGAGTTCTAAGTATACCTTACGCTCCGAACGATTTGTTGTTTTGCTGGAACGACAAAACAATTCGTAATCGTCCATTGAGTAATTTGACTTACTCGATCGAGTACGAGGGGCTACTTAACCGAATAAGCCTTACTCGACCGAGTAGGAGGGTCACTCGAATGAGTTTGATAGAAAACAGAACCAATGCTAATTTTGCCAGCGTCAAAACTCGACCGAGCAACCTCAACTCGATCGAGTAGAGGCTACTCGGTCGAGTACATCAGATACTCGATCGAGTATGCTATAATAGTACACGGGCTCTGTAAAATTATCTTCGAGCATATATGTTTATTCTTCTCATTCTTTTACATTTTATTCATCTTTCTAAACTTAAATCCTCTCATAAACCTTCTTCCTTAAAAAAACCTTGGTGATTTTGTACTTGATTTCTTCCGCATTTTCCTAAGTTCATCCACCTAATCCGTTTGCAAAAATTATTCAAGGTAAATTTCTATTCTTTTCTATGATTTTAAATCAATTTGTAGCATGTAATGGTGATGGATTTTATGGAAATTTCGATTTTATACCCAAATATTGTATTGTAGTTATTGTATTTTGATAGAATCACATTGAATCATTGTTATTGATGTTAGGAATATCAAATTTAAACCCGATTTGTTACTATGTTCAACTTGAATTTTTCTAGGGTTTGCCCCAAATTTCGATTTTTGTTCATCAAATTCATCTTAAAGTATAGAAAAAAGACAAGGGATGTTAGTAGTAACATATTTGGTGCTTGATTTTGGTTAATTTTATCGAATATTTCGTCTTCAAACTTCGTATTAAAAGTGCACAAAGCTGAAATTTTGCCCCAATTTCACTACAATAACCGACCTATTAAGCTTGTTTTTGGTAGACATTGAGTCCGGTTGCTTCTATAATTTTTTTGAACTTCATATCTTAGAATTTTAAACCATATTTTATAAATTACAAAGAGTAAGGGAATTGGTAAAATCGTGTTTTGTCTCAAAATTTTACGTACTTTGACAAGAAGTTTATCTTAAGCATTGTGTTTTCCATATAAAGCATTTGAAAATTTCTACTTTGTATTTGTAAAACCCGATGTGTGGATAAATTATGTTGAAACGGATGCCGAGAACAACAGCCACACGACAAAGCAAGAGGACACGCGCCACCGAGGTTGATGTGGGGGAAGGAAGCCAAGGACCCGTTGTCCCATTGGTACCTAGATATCCTACGGTAATCTTTGTTGACTTTAAGCAGAGAGACACTTTTGTAGAGTTGTTGAGTCGCACCTTGATACCTACAAGGTGCATAGATACGAGTGTGTTGGAGGAGTTGAAAATAGATGTAGATGTCCGACATATCTTTGAGGTGGTGGGTTTGGAGGGGTTGTACCACTTGAGGAAGCACTCATATGCCTTTTTGACCCTAGAGTTCATGAGTTCTTTAACTTATGAGGCGGCTGAGAAGATGGTTGGTTTCCGGTTGATGAACATTAGTTTCTATCTGACTCTTAACCAGTTTGTGGATCACCTGAGGCTTACACGGGCCAAGAAGGGATATCTTAGTGATGTCCTAACTGAGTGTGGTGCCAATAGCTTCCTACTCTTGTTCACTGGTAGATCTGCCCCTACTTCAAGTAACTGTAGATACCCAGTATATATTGAATCCCTAGAAAACACCCGATGATTAGCAGACTTGAACATGCGTAGGAATCGCTACATCTGATCGACAGTTTGTGTAACTATGCGTCGAAAAACTCAAAACGATTTCAAAAACAAAACATTTTCAAAACATTTCAAAAATACCTGGAGTGTTTTATGCATGACGACGGGGTCGCAATGACACTAACTAGAGTCAAAACCGACACCGGCCTAAAATCAACTCGAAATTTAAATCCCGACTTCAACAACGAGTCAAACCGAGTCAAACACAAAAAAAAAAACATCACAAACCTTCCATGCTAAGTATACACGGTATACTTGATGGTCAAGTACAATAATCATGACATCCAAAACCTAGGATAGAACAAACCATGATTCCAAATGCGTGATAGTGACAAGAAAGCTCGAAGACCCGCGAACATGCTCGCGCCTCTCCGAGTAGCTTATATGGCCACGTCGCTCAAAATTCACACAACCACACAATACTCTATAAATACCCCTCAAATGCCACCATTTAAAGGTACACGAGTGTCCGCCCCCTCTTTTCTCCCTTAAAATTCTAGAGTCGATTTCTTACGTCACAAACCGACACGTATTTTCGACTTACCGATCGAAAATACGAGCCATACACATTTTTTGGTACCATCATCGTGCATTAAATCACTTGACTCACCATTTCGACCAACTACACTAGCACTAAACAAAGCAACACTCCTTACTTTACAAAAACGATTTCAAACCAAGTTTTCCTTCTTAGCAAGTTTTTACACTTTCGTCGATTTCTCGTCAAGCAACCTAGCATATAAGTATGAGGGTGTAACTAATCCTCTTCTTTCATGTTCTTTTATCTTTTTTTATGACCTTAACATGCTAATACCTGCATAACATGGTCCAAAATACGGATTGAATGAGACAAAACAGAGTTTTGACCTTAAGTAGAAGCATGTAGTCACAACTAGGTGGCTCGCGCCTTTACTGGCTGCCCAGGTCAGAACTCAAATGTGTTTGGGTTCATTCTTTCCATTTTTGTTTCAATTTACAATCGGTTTTTATCGTTTCAAATCCTTTTTATGATGAATATTTTTAACCATAAATTATATTCACCCTTGGTTCCTTATACCATGACTGTTTAATCCGTGTTTCGGTGATAATATTTGGTTGATTACATTTTAAAGGGTATTTTGAAGCCTTTTATTCATTTGTTTACATTTTCGAAACAACCATATTAGTAATGTATGCATAATCGTCCTTGGTTCCACATACCATGTCGGTTTAATCCAAGTACGGTGATAAACTTTGAGTAATTTCAAAGCTTTGAACATAACATATTTAGTTCATATCAAACATTTTTGCATCTTTTCTTACAAGACTATTCATATCAAGCTTGTAAAACTTAACCCGACATCGAATATTGCCCACATAATGACAAATATTCAGGTCATGTTCTTCATATTAGCACAAATTAAAAAACGGTCTTAACGACCTTTTCAACAAACACGGGTTTTGACACCCTTTTACAAAAAATTTCATAAACATTATTAACAACTAGGAGACACCCCTTTGGGTCGTTGCATGTCTCGCACCAAAACAGGTCCACTGATTTCCAGTTTTCAAATATGGGCAGGCTCCCTTGCATCACCCTATTGCTTGTGGCTAAATAGGTTGCCTGATGCAGGTCTTGTTTCTTTTCCAGCACTCGATTAGGATGATCCCGACTTCCGTTAACCCGAATACAGGACGGATAAGATTGACAAGTCCATATTTTATTTTGCATTTACAAAACACTTTTCTAAGATAAATGGACCACGTTATGCATCATAAACCTAACTCGGTAAATGGATTTTTAATTTCTGTCTTGCATGCAAATCAACATTAAATCCAAGTTGACATCAATTACTTGATATTTGGATAAACAACCGACATAGAAAATTTCACATGATTAGGTTTAAACTTGTGGATGCGCATTCATGCATTTACCCGTTTTAACAACTTTTGCATTCAACCAACCAAGATCGATCAGTAGAGGCCGCTACCGCGGGCTGGATTGGGTGTCCGATTAAAGGGCTTCCCAATACATACCTTCACCACTTACTCAGAAACTTTGGAGAGTGGACGACGTTATCCAGGGCGATTGAGAGTCATTCTAGCGATAGGATGCTAAATAAGGACGATTCCTTATCTTTAGTACCTATGTCAAGCACCACTTTTTGCCTGGCTTGACCAAGGTATAAAGTGGACTCGAACGGTTTCCACGCATCCTATAACTTCTTTGTGGCGACTCCGAACATCTCTCTAACATCATTTCGAGACCCTTGCCGAGACGAAACCGACCGATTGAAAGCATCTACTATGCCGCCGAGCGTGGCTTTCCGAACGCCGCACGTCCGCGGATTGGCCCGGCGTGCAAGTGGCCCATGTCCACAGTAACATGTTGATCAATGACATTCAACATATGACTTTGAAGATCTTTCTCCGGGCCTTGACCTGTTTACTCTATGGTAGGAAATGTGTGAGTAAACATAACTCACATGAGGTGATGTTGGCGCTTTGCCTACTGTGCCCCGGCGATAGTTTGTTCTAGTTTAGCGTTGATGGCAAGGTCTTCGAGCCTCTACCTCAGTTGCGGTGCTATTGCCACTCGCCTAGCAGAGAGGTTGACCAGTTTTGAGGCCTCTTCGGCTCCCAAACTTTTGACCCCGGTTGTCCCGACTTTGGACAAAAGCTACTTCATTTCTCAGAATTGGTTAAGAGTGTTGGGTGATGGTGGTTTAGCTTGGAGGATGAGAGGTAGGAGTTGGATGAGAGTGCCCGACCAGGACCATCTTCCAGTGACTCAACCGTTGGCTGAGAGTGGCCTTCCCGACCAAACTTACTTGATCATAGACGACCTTCTAGAGGAAATGACTGAGTCGGTCGAGGGAGACCACATTAGGAGGGAGGACCAGATGCCTCGGGAGGGGAGGCTACCCAGGAGAGTGAGAGAGGTTGTAGGGAAGTCTCAGTTTGTACAACCTGGACCACCCTAGTACCAGTATCCCAGCTACCCGTCTTCCTTCAGTCCTCATATGTAGGTTAGCGAGCTTACAGAGAGAGTGTCCAACGCCTTGGTAGTTCGGAACCTCCACGAGATGGCCTATGTGCAGGGTATTGGGACTAACCTGGCCCATCCGATTTGGTGGCGCGGCCTGGGGAATGATAGTGGTGTTTTTCATCCCTATGGAGTTAACTCGGCTACATAGGGAGCCCCTACGAGCTACCCCTATTAGTGCTTTGCACCAAGGAAAGTTGGAGGAGACCCTGGTAGGGGAGCTACTATCGGAGGAGGCATGTCGGGAGCTGACACCTCAGGAGGAGGAGGAGATGATGATATGGAGGAGGAGCGAGCAAGTGACCGTTTTGTGCTTGTATTAGCTTGTTATTTTTTGGTACCTGAATTTTATTTCGGTTTTCATTTGGCCATAAGGCCGTATTTTCTGTTGGATTTGCTGGATTTGACACATAAGTCCATGATGTCGGAGATGAAACCCCGGAACTTGAGTATGTTTCCTTGTTTGATATCGCTTTGGAAGGCATTCTGACTTGCAGATACTCAATCGAGTGCCCTCAACTCGATCGAGTACCTGCGTATGACGTCTTAAGGAGCATTTTGATCTATACATACTCGATCGAGTATGCTTAACTTGATCGAGTAGCCTGACTTGAACTCGATCGAGTAGCCCTAACTCGATCGGGTGCGCCTGCTTGTGAATATTTAAGCCTTTTCTTGTCATTTGGAGTACTAGGTTAATATTATATGTCGTTCACGTGGTTGATGGTCACTTCCTTATGCTTTATATTTAAATACATGTGGTACCAAGACGATATGCAATAGTTTTCATTCTATGTGGTTACTAATTTTCTTCAAGTATAACTCTAAACGGTTGTTAAGTTTATATAATTGTTGGTAATAATTTTGAGATAGTTATGTTGGGTAATCTAGTTTTCATAATGTCACTTGGATAAATTACTTAAACTTTCACATATATCGGTAATATTGCTGCGCGTAATTGAAAAACTTTGTGTTAATTTTTTTCATTTGATGTACCACAAGAATGTATGTTCATCTAGTAATGTCAAAGTGTTGGAGCTTGTGTCCTCCACAAATTAGTGTGATAACATTTATAAATCTCTTATAGGTTCACAAGGGTATACTCCGTATTTTATCAGTTGATTAACGATTACCTAATAACGGTTGGCTTGCTAGAAAGTTTGACGTTATTATCATACTAATGGCGGTGATCAACTGGTCCCTAAAAGTCACACCTAAAGAATGTGTTTGAGAGATGTGGTTATGGAAATGTAATCACATTGATGCCTTTTATGACTAAAAGGTTAGTTCATGTAATTGACTAAACAGTTAGTCAACGTGTTGATGAGACGATTATTTTATGCCGATTAAATAATATTAGCTGAGACGAATTAACAGTCAATTCGTAAATTGAATATAATAAGTTATATTTAATTAATGTATATAATGTAAGCTTGAACAAATTAAGATGTTAATTCATAGTTAAATGTAATCGATTATATTTAATTAGCAAATTATAAATATGCGATATTTATAGTTAAAGTATATATTATACGATATTGTCATAATAAATTATTATTGACCCGTATTAATAAATCGACTGCAAGGTGTTGTATGTAGACTTATTAATAGGGAATAAAATAAATGACAATTTATATACACTTTATATACATTTTGTAAAATACCAAAATAAGAAGATTTAATCGCATTATTTTTGGTAGGCTGACAAACCGAAAATAAGAAGACAATTCCTTTTATTTTCGGATATATGGGCCGAAAAATAGAAAAGAAATTCTACCCTAATTCACTCCTCTTTCACGGTTTAAGAGAGTGAAGGGAGATCATTTTTCTTTAACCTAAATTTAACCTAGCACACTCTCATCAAAAATACACAAAATCCTAAAAATTAATCAGTGAATTGGGGATCGATCCTAGCAAAATCAAAAGGGCATTTCTCATATCATCTTGGGTGCAACGATTAGGCGAATATCAATTTTGATATTGTTCTTAGGCCGAATTTGTAAGGACCAAAGGTTGATTATTTATCCTCTACTATTTTGTTTATGTATTTTCATTTATGACTAGTTATCATCTATATAATCTCGTTATAATCCTTATAATTTAAAGGGAAGTACACCGATATTTCTTAGAAGTAGTATCAGAGGCAAGGCCACGATTTTATTTTGATGATTTTCATAATTGAATTTAAGCAAAATTTGAAAAGAATTTCGAAAAAGAGAAAAAAAAAAAAAAAAAAAAGGCTCGGCCCAAATTTTTTTTACCGAGGAAATTTTTTTTTTTTTTAGCCGAATTGTTTTTTTTTTCGGTTTTCGTGTTTGTATTTCCATTTTGATTCATTCATTTTGTTGTTTTAATAAGTTAAAATGATTACATGATGAATTTGTAGATGTTTGATTTAATGAGGATTAAATGAAATTGTAAATGGAGATTGTTTGTTGATGATAAATTGTTTTTGCTACATAGTTTTTGGCAAACATACAAATTTAACATTCAAATAAATTGTGATGATCGGTTAATCATGATTTAGATGTTCCTTTTTAATAAGTTAAATTGAATCATCAAGTTTGAATATATGATTAGATTAAAAAGATGTTTTTGCCAATCTTGTTCTAATTGCAACCATAAACGATTTGTCCATCTTTTTTTTGTTTTAGGGCATTATGCCGCAAACAAAAAAAAAAAAAAAAAAAAACCTGCTGTTTTGTTTTTTTTTTTTTTAGTTTTGCCGAGACATAAAAAAAAGGGTAGGCTGTTTTTTGTTTTTGGGCAATTGCCGAAAAAAAAAAGAATTGCTGGTTTTTTTTTATTTTTGCCGAGAGCCAAAAGAGAAAAAAAAAATTGTTTTGCTGAAATGCCGTGAGTATTTTTAAAAAAAAAAAAATCTTGTTGTTCTTGGCCAATAATTAAAATTATACATTACTTTATAATGTATGATTAATTGTTGTGAAGAAGTTCACAATTTTTAGATACCTAATTATTTTAAAGAGGTTTAAAATAATGTTGGATTAATTCATATTACAAGTTTAATATGTATTAAGATTAAAATTAATATGAGTAATTGAGGAATTGTCACTTAATTTGATCATTTAAATAGGTGGTTTGGATAAATTAATCTACATAATTAAGGAATTATGTCTTGCATGTTTAATTTATTTAGTTGATGCATTTTTTTTAGTTGAATGAATCATTGAATGGATTTATTTACGTACTTTTGCAATCGGTTGTAATTTGTAATACCTAGTATGGCCTTAGTTAAATTATGTTTTCGTAATGATGGAAACATAATTTTTAATATAATTTGAGATCTCGTATCTCCGTTTTGGTTTTCTTTTATATTATGGTTTTGAAATTAGAATGTAGATAGGTTTATTATGTAATTTTTAAATTTTAATTTTGAGAAGACTAAAGATGGAGATTGGAGCTCACTCCCGCTACATGGACCAAGATGGAACATCAAGACAAGCATCTCGGGTCCGAGGATAGATTCCAAAGTTGTATTTATGTTCATTTTGGTAGATAGGCCACACTAGGACTTTATTTTTGTTTTACGTTTTACCGTTCTTATTGCTTTTCATTCACATGATAGTTAGTGCATCATATTCCGCCTAAAACCAAACCACCTACTAATATGCATGAAAATTGACTCATATAGATTGAATGTTAGTTTTCATAGATATACAGATGTCACACATTTTAAGTCATCATCTTAGTTTATTCATTCACGCATGCTAGATATTAGTTCACTTAAAATGAATTAAAATAAAGATGATGGGATCTTCCTCTAAAACGGAAATTGAGACTAGTCTTTATAGGGGAAAACAACTATGATTCCCTTCTTCGTCGGTAGGCATATAGGACCTTACTCTCCATATGACCCCTTCTACGTTGGGTATGTAGTTTGTGTTGACTTAGTTTACCTCAACATTATAGTCCGAAGAGTTTCTCGTGATTATGATGGACTAAAGATAGAATTTACAGAAATTTATCGACCAAGAATTCTAACAGTAGAATTAGCCAAAAGGTTGGCTTATCAATTTACAGATAATTGAGTCTTGGGATCGTTTATATAATTCTTGAGGGAGGTCAATTGTATAAATGCTTGAGTCTTCGCGTTATAACAGTATTGCATTAGACTTAAATCATAACGATGAGTATGCTTATTATATTTATTCTTCTTTTCGCAGTGTAGAATACGTTTATTTTGATAATACTGTTACAGCAAATGGGTGGAAATAACGAAATCCCAATGTCGAGTGCCAACACTTGGACGCGAGTCCTGGCTGAAAGCTTTCATGGACCACATGAATCAGTTCACACGTCTGAAAAATGACGGGTCCAACTTGCGGACTGGGAGGCATCATTGCGGAAAGCTGCCATTGCTGACGGTAAGCTCAAGTACTTAACTAAGCCAATACCGGTAAACCCAGGCCCCAATGCAGGAGTTAACGAGTCACTTGCCTATAGTGACTTCGTCATAGAAGAGGGTGCGATAAAGAATGTACTCATCTTTGCAATGGAAACCAATTTACAGACCCGCTTCATTGCCCAAGGTGCAAACAAGATTTTCACCACGCTCACTAACGAGTTCTCAAAAGCACCGAGAATCGTTACTTATGAGCATAGCTGTCGCTTCTTTGATGCGAAACTCCAGAAGGGCCAACCGGTTAGCCCACATATTCTTAACATGATTGAGAATGTCGAGAAATTGGAGGCACTTGATTGCAAAATTAGTGAGAGCATAGTCATTGACCGTATGCTTCATTCACTTCATGATGGTTTTTCCCTTTTCAGGGAAAATTACTACATGAATGACATGAAGAAAAGTCCTCATGAGCTACACTCACTTCTCGTACAGACCGAAAAGGATATGAAATTGAGTGGGAGCATGAAGCAAGATGTTCTCATGATTTCCAACAAGAATAAGGGTAAGGGCAAAGCTCCCGGCGACCTAACTGTAGGTAAGCCAAAGTTTAAGAAGCCAGGAAACGGTAAGAGTGGGCCTGGTGAGACTAGTGGCTCACAAGGCAAGGCAAAGAGTAAGGGCGGTGACATTGAGTGCCACCATTGTCACAAGACTGGACATTGGAGGAGGAACTCGCCCGTGTACCGTGAGGACGTAAAAGCAGGCCGCGTCACTCCTGTTGGTATGTCATCTTATATTCATATGATTGAGATTAACCATGCAAGTTTCGGAACTTGGGTACTTGATACTGGTTGTGGTTCTCATCTGTGTAATCATTTGCAGGGCCTAAAAAACATGACACCTCTCGGAAAGGGTGATGTGGACCTGCGAGTCGGGAATGGAGCTAGAGTTGCTGCAGTCTCGAAGGGAACATACGTAATCCAACTCCCTAGTGGTTTGAGTTATTTTTATATAACTGTTACTATGTACCCAGTTTATCTAAGAACATTATTTCTGTTTCCGTACTCAATAAAAATGGTTTTGCATTCTCAATAAAGGATAATAACTGTATTTTCTCTTTTAATGAAATGGTTTATGGGAAAGCAGTTTCCATAAATGGAATTTACATCTTAGATCAAACTACATACATATTACATGTGAATAATAAGAAATTAAAGGTTGGTGACAAAGATCAAACCTATCTATGGCATTGTCAAATGGGACACATAAATAAAAAACGTGTAAAGAAACTCGTCGATAATGGGACTATTCCCGCATTCGATTTTTCTAATTTTGCCACGTGTGAATCATGTCTTATCGTCAAAATGACTCGAATTTACTTCAAAGGTGTTGGAATGCGCGCTAGTGACCTATTAGGACTCATACATACTGACGTATGTGGACCTATGTCAATTACCGCTAGAGATGGCTATAGATATTTTATCACTTTCACGGACGATTTGAGAAGATACGGATATGTCTACTTAATGAAGCATAAAAGTGAGTCCTTTGAGAAATTCAAGGAATACCAGAATAAGGTTGAGAACCAACTGGGTAGAAAGGTTAAAGCACTCCGTTCAGATCGAGGTGGCGAATATCTTTCAAATGAGTTTGATCAACACCTTAAAGACCGTGGAATCGTTTTACAGTTAACTCTACCTGGAACACCTCAATTAAATAGTGTGTCCGAACGGAGAAATTGAACACTACTTGATATGGTTCGATCCATGATGAGTCACACGGTAGTACCTGATTCATTATGGGGTTTTGCTCTTTTGTCAGCTGCTCTTATATTTAACCGAAGTCTGACTAAAGCTGTCGACAAGACTCCATATGAAATGTGGAAGGGAACGGTACCCAACTTGTCCTTTATTCGGGTTTGGGGCTGCGAGGCTCATGTCAAGTGGAGACACGAGGATAAGCTCGGCCCGCGATCGGTCAAGACATACTTTATTGGTTATCCAAAAGGAACGTTTGGTCATTACATCTATTCGCCTACCGAACATCGAGTTTTTGTTGCGGCTAGTGCGACGTTCTTAGAGAAAGAATTTCTCGAGAACAAGACAAGTAATAGAACCTTCGAGCTGTCAGAGATTCAAGAACCAACAACCGAGGAACAGATGGAGGAAGTTGTTCCTCCAACTGATGATCTGGTTAATATTCCTCCGGAACCTAGGAGGTCGGGTACCTAATTCTCCAGACAGATACATTGGCATGGTCGAGGAGAATGACGTTTTGCTCCTAGAGAGTAATGAACCCGCTACCTATAAAGGTGTCATGGCCTGTTCCGACTCAAATCTATGGCTGGAAGCCATGCAATCCGAGATGGACTCCATGTATGAGAATGACGTATGGGATCTAGTTGATTTACCTAATTAGGTAAAACCTCTACAGTGCAAATGGCTTTACAAAATAAAGCATTCTGTAGACGCGCAACCAGATACCTATAAGGCACGACTAGTGGCAAAAGGTTTCACTCAAGTGCACGGATTGCATTATGATGAAATTTTTGCACCCGTAGTTATGCTGCGTTCCATTCGGATTATCTTAGCGATTTCCGCTTTTCATGACTATGAAATTTGGCAAATGGATGTGAAAACCGCCTTCTTAAACGGTTATGGAGGAGGAGTTGTACATGGTACAACCCGAGGGTTTCATAGATCCTGAAAATCCTAAGAAAGTGTGCAAGCTTAAGCGTTCCATTTATGGACTTAAGCAAGCTTCTCGGAGTTGGAATCATCGTTTCGACCAGGTGATAAAAGAGTATGGTTTCACTCGATCGGTCGAGGAACCATGCTTATATATCAAGTCGAGTGGGAGCAAGATTGTTTTCTTGATTTTGTATGTCGATGACATACTCTTGATTGGGAATGACATTCCTCTCTTATCTTCAGTTAAAGGATGGTTGAAGAACCATTTCCAGATGAAAGATCTGGGTGAGGCACAACGCATATTGGGAATCTGTATCTATCGAGATAGATCACGACGGACGTTATCACTAAGTCAGGAGTCTTATTTGGATAAGATTCTTGAAAGGTTCAACATGACCAACTCTAAGAAGGGGAACCTTCCAATGACGTCTGGGATGCAGTTGAGCAAGTCTCAGTCACCCACGACGCCTAAAGGGATTGAGCGCATGAGTCGTGTTCCTTATGCATCAGCTATAGGATCAATCATGTATGCTATGATATGCACACGTCCAGACGTGGGATATGCATTGAGTATGATGAGTCGGTACCAAAAGAATCCAGGTGAAACACACTGGATAGCTGTTAAAAACATCCTTAAGTACCTACGGAGGACTAAGGATAGGGTATTGACTTATGGAGGAGATATTAAGCTATGCTCAATCGGTTACGCAGATGCTAGCTTCCAAACGGATCGAGATGATTCAAAATCTCAGTCCGGGTTCGTCTTCACTCTTAATGGTGCTGCAGTCATCTGGAAGAGTTCCAAACAGGGTGTTGTAGCAGATTCTACTACTGAATCCGAGTACTATGCCGCTTCGGAAGCAGCAAAGGAAGCTATATGGATGCGTCAACTCTTACAAGGACTTACGATAGTTCCTAGTTCGAATGACCCGATCACTATTTATTATGACAATAGAGGTGCCATGTTCCAGGCTAAGGAGCCAAAGTCTAGCAAAAAGTCGAGACATGTACATCGGAAAGCTCACCTGATCCGCGATTACGTGGAGCAAGAAGAGATAGTAATTGAGAAGACAGCTTCGGATGACAACATTGCGGATCCTCTCACTAAACCGTTGAATTATGATAAGCATGAAGGGCACGTTATTTCCATGGGAATTAAACGTGTTCCTAAGTTGTAGTAGTTGTTTATGGATTCGATACATTATCTTTTTCATATACTATTTATAACTTCATCGTTTTAATATAATATTTTGTTTTTCATGTGGATTGTACTGACAACATTGAACGCCACAAAGTGAACTGAATTACATTATATTTGTTTTGGTCCGTAATCAATTATATGAGCTGATAACTCTGGCTATTATATTGTGCAGTCGATTGATGGTGGGTTCAACGAGCCATAAGTCAAAAAGTTGGGTGATCGATAACAGATGCGAGTTATAACGATACCTCGTAGGACAATAAAATTATGACAACGTAATGGAGTCCTAAATGTTTAAAAACATTCGGTGCCAGGTCGTGGATTGGACGTCCATTGTGTTCCTAGAGTCGATTCTTTTGACTATCGACTGTCTCTTGAGATTAAGGCAGTTTTTGGGTGACTTTGGTTTCTTTCTCATGGTCTACCGTAACAGGAGACTAAGTAGTTTTTTTCTGGGTCATTTCATACTGTGCTTATATCTGCAGGATTCTAGTTGAAGAAAATATCCAACCTTTATCAGGTTTAGTTATTTCTCAGGGCCACTCGAGGAGTTGTAACTACAATGCATGGCCATGGTCGAATGATGATTCGTTTATCAGGTAAGTTACTCTCTAGTCGGGGAAACCACTCTTGATATTGATCACTCGTAAATTACGACCTTTGTGAATACAGATTTTGCAAATTGTTTTACATTGAGTGGGAGAAATTTTAAGATATGAGAATCGGTTATCGCACATACACTTGTGAGGACAAGTGGGAGTTTGTTGGAGCTTATGTCCTCCACAAATTAGTGTGATAACATTTATAAATCTCTTATAGTTTCACAAGGGTATACTTCGTATTGTATCAGTTGATTAACGATTACCTAATAACGGTTGGCTTGCTAGAAAGTTTGACGTTATTATCATATTGATGGCGGTGATCAACTGGTCCCTAAAAGTCACACCTAAAGGATGTGTTTGAGAGATGTAGTTATGGAAATGTAATCACATTGATGCCTTATATGACTAAAAGGTTAGTTCATGTAATTGACTAAACAGGTAGTCAACGTGTTGATGAGACGATTTTTTAATGCCGATTAAATAATATTAGCTGAGACGAATTAACTGTCAATTCGTAAATTGAATATAATAAGTTATATTTAATTAATGTATATAATGTAAGCTTGAACGAATTAAGATGTTAATTCATAGTTAAATTTAATCGGTTATATTTAATTAGCAAATTATAAATATGCGATATTTATAGTTAAAGTATATATTATACGATATTGTCATAATAAATTATTATTGACCCGTATTAATAAATCGACTGCAAGCTGTTGTATGTAGATCGACTTATAATACAGAATAAAATAAATGATATTTTATAAACAATACACTTTATATACATTTTGTAAAATACCAAAATAAGAAGATTTAATCGCATTATTTTTGGTAGGTTGACAAACCGAAAATAAGAAGACAACTCCTCTTATTTTCGGATTTATGGGCCGAAAAATAGAAAAGAAAATTCTACCCTAATTCACTCCTCTTTCAGGGTTTAAGAGAGTGAAGGGAGATCAGTTTTCTTTAACATAATTTTAACCTAGCACACTCTCATTAAAAATACACAAAACCCTAAAAATTAATCAGTGAATTGGGGATCGATTCTAGCAAAATCAAAAGGGCATTTCTCATATCATCTTGGGTGCAACGATTAGGCGAATATCAATTTTGATATTGTTCTAAGGCCGAATTTGCAAGGACCAAAGGTTGATTATTTATCCTCTACTATTTTGTTTATGTATTTTCATTTATGACTAGTTATCATCTATATAATTTCGTTATCATCCTTATAATTTAAAGGGAAGTATACCGATATTTCCCACACAAAGGATTAGACTATGGTTGGTTTCATCTTGTTTTAATTCATATCGTAATGTCAATAATAAGTAATGATCTCTGTTTTATCGTAATATAATTCATCCTAAATGTGAACTTCGGGGACGAAGTTCCTTTTAAGAGGGGAAGAGTAATGTCGCGCGTGAAAAATGCTAACAATGTCATCTTTTACGTACTTTATTAGGAATTTATTTGTTATTTTGGTTGTATAAATTAATCGTTGTTCAAGTAGTTTAATTATTTGTTAAGTAATGTAACTGTTGTGTACACGATTGAAACTATTATTGAATAATGTAGTTCGTAATTTATGCATTGGATGTTAATGGCTTAATTGTTGGTTGAGTAAGTAGTTGATTGTGTCGAATCGATACGGTGTTAAATTCGTTTGGTAAAACGTAAGTAATAGTTTGTGATTATGTACCTATTCAATTGTTAACGTGTGGGTGATGACTTGGAAGGGAGTTGTGTTTGATGGTCTATTCGTGAAGGTAGATGATGATGATTAGTCGGCATGGTAAGTGGGTGGTATGTCGGGTATGGCTATAATAGTCCTCGTCGGGTTAAGTTGTTGTTAGTCGTCTTGACTTAGATTACACTCTCGGTTTGTGGGAAGTGATGAGTTGAACTTCGAGGACGAAGTTCTTTTTAGGGGGGGGAGAAGCGTAATACCGCCCCTGTTAGGGACCCGTTGACTAACCGTTGGCTAACCTTAGACACTTGGTAGACCCTTGAGAACCTTTCATACAAAAGGACTTAGTACTTGGTGACCTTTAGAAGTGGGGGAACGCGATCTAGCATAGGCTTCTCTATCGAGTAGTCTAGCCACTTGATCGAGTATAGGCCACTCGATCGAGTAAGTCTCATACTCGATCAATTATGGCGGTTTTAGCGATAAGTTGTAAATCGTGATGTCGTAAACTCCAAATCAGTTTTTCATTTCTTTCTTCCTAAACATAATCGACGACACTTTCTCTCCCACCAACCATGAACCTTTTGATATCCTTTTACACTTGGAGACACCACGGGGATGAAGACTTGACTCGGGTAGCGGTCTTGTCACCGGAATGTCGAGCATAGATAAGTCATCGTCATCATTGATACGTGCATATTCTATACACTTTATCTGCGGTTTTGACACGTATTTCCATGCATAATTGTTAGCTTAAGGCTACTATTTCTCCCGAAACGGTTTACTTTGCATTTTCTATGATTTATTGTAGGAATGAGTGGAAGTAAGCTAAATCAAGCCTAATTCGTCCTCCGGGGGCAACTTCAAGGAAGCCTAGAAGAAGGAGATTCGGATTCACCCACCTTGGGATGCGTGCATAGGAGTGAAGAGCTGATTTGAAGGAACAAAAAGAGCCACTGCACAGCATTACCAGTCGATCGCCCACTCTTACCAGTCGATCGACCGTTGAAATCAAGCAGAAGCTGCTGTTCTGCATTTACCAGTCGATCGACCATGCTGACCGGTCGATCGACCAGTCTTCGAGCTGAGAATTATTTCTTCGTGTTAACTTTTAAAAGCCCAACTTGTAATTAACTTTTGGCATCTTTTATCAGTTGAACGCAGCAATTATTAGGTTATGCTTTTCATTATTGAAGAACTCAGTTTTTAGATCCAGCTTTGCGGACGGAAAACCTCGAATTCGATACTTTGTTCTTTAATTCAATTAGTAAGTTTTTATGCAATTCCTTTCTTCTTTTAATTCTTGTTATTTCAATTCTTGTTTTACCAATTTAATTCCAGAATTTCATCTCTTGTCTTTTGTCTTTTATTTAAATTCAATCATGTCAATCTTGTTCTTTGTTATCAATTTAGCAATTGTTTTAGTTTTAGTCATGCGTAGCTAATTGTTTTGATTGGGAACGAGGTGAGCCATGGCATAAATTAGGATTGTTTGTTAGCATGAATTCTTCCATATCGATCTTGTTGTCTTTTGATAAGCCTTTTTACTAGATTGAAAGATTAGTAATTAGAATTATCATTAGATTGGAATTTCTCTTGAGTGAAAGCTTTGAGAAATTTCGGGGAATTAGAAGACCGCAAGGTTAATTTGAGCATAGATCGAAAGGCTTGCTTATACCCCCGGAGACCGTATTATAGGATTTCTGCTACCTTATTGTCACGACCATTGCCATGGTGAACCGAATTTCCGATCCTCTTTTTATCTTGTTGAGAAATTTCATTTTAGCAATTAGTCAATTTAGTCAACCAATCTCAAAACCCCCCAATTAATTGTTACTTTTATAGACTGAAAAATAGCAAACAAAATCAACCTTGTCTCTCTGTGGTTCGACCCTTACTATCACTAGCTATAGTTTTAGTTTGGAATTATAAATTTAATTTTGATACAAAACGACGGTATCAAATTTTGCGCGTTGTAGATTCGGGGAGACGGTGTAATTTGTTTGCTTTATTTTTAGTTTATTTTTCTTGTCTCAAGGAACTTTGGTTCCTTGAGACCGTTGCTTACCTTTGCTTCTAGTTTTGCTTTTGCACAGTTAGAAGACAGGTTTTTGAGAGGAAGACTTGAGTACTCTCATTTTGGCAATTATGGCTACAATATATGATAATCTACTGACCAAAGGAACACCATCTTCCAAAGGGGCACCAGTTACCTACCCCTACTATGGGTAACTTCGAATTTCGTTCCTCTTATATCGATTTAGTGAAGCGAAATCGGTTCTTTGGTCTACGGATGAGGACCCCTTGAAGCATATGGAAATTTTCACGGACTCTCTGCTTTGTTCCATACCTATACCACTGGGGTGACTCGGGATGAAGTAAAGGGGTTGATGTTCTTATACTCCTTGAAGGATTCGGCGCGAGATTGGTACCGCTACCTTGATAGGGTAGCAAGCGGAGTCACGGATGGACATCTCTAGCATTAGCCTTCTACAAGAAGTACTTCCCACTTTCATAGAGGCGACGCCTTGAGAAGTAAAATCACAAGTTTCAAAGCAAGGAGCGATGAGGGTTTTTGCGAAGCATGGGGACGTTTCAAAAGTTTGGTCCATTTGTCCCTCACCATGGTTTCCAGCAATGGTATCTTTGCAACCTATTTTATAATGCTCTATATGATGATTACAAGGTCATCCTGGATGCAGCTGCTAATGGTAGGTTCCAAAACAATACCGGTCAAAGTAATGGTTGGAACACTATTGAGGAGATGGCGGTCCATAGAGTGAGTTTGGAAGTTCACGTGGAAAGTCACGAAAGCAAAGTAATGAAATGAGTGCCGTTGTGACACTTATAACTTCTATTATCGCCCGTCTCGAGAGGCTCGAGATTTTCGAAGCTTCCAAGGAGAAAGTTGAAATACCTGTTCAAAACTCAGATGAGATCGAGAAGTTGAGAGAAATGGTCCAACTCCTTTTGGTTCAAGTGGCGAATATGGAAGCAGCCGGGATTGAGTCCTCAAAGAATTTTGTGAAGCAATTGGAGAATATAGAGGCTAAGCAAGTTGCTAATTCTTCAAGCAAATGTGAAGGGCCGATTGAAACGATTAATGCCATTAATCTCAGAAGTGGCCTCTCTTATGAAAGTCCCGACAAGCCAAAGGAAGACTCGGGAAATGATGAAGAAGCTCGTTTAAATTCTGGTGCAAAAACGAGCTCAATTGCGATTTCGGTCGATCGACCAACATTGTCGATTGATCGATCAAGCGTCGAGATAAAATAGTTTCGATCGAAACTATTCACACCAAAGATGATCAATCGATGAACCAACATTCTCAGTCGATCGACTGAGTCACCTGACGAAATCAATTCTGAACAGGAACTGTTCACGCCCAGCGAAGTTGGTCGATCGACCACTCATATCAGTCGATCGACTGACTTCCCAGTACAGGATGCAAATCCGTCAACTAGTTTACATGATTCTTCACTCACTGATGATTTGACGGGGGTTTTAAACTTACGGAAGCCGAAGGTTACTGATCCTACGGCCAGTGTTGCAGTCCCGTATCCGGAGCGTTTGAAGGCTACTAAGCTGGAGCGTAAGTTTGGTATGTTTCTGGAGATGGTCCAGAATCTCGAGGTAACGGTTCCTTTCACTGATTTAATTACCCAGGTACCCTCTTACGCTAAATTTATGAAAGATATTTTAAATCGGAAGAGAAATTTTCGTGATGATGGTAATGTTGCTTTTGTGGAAGAGTGTAATGCCCTTTCGCAAATTAATGTGCCACCTAAATTAAAGGACCCGGGTAGTTTTTCAATTCCTTGCACTATAGGTAACCACGAAATTGGAAAGGCCCTTTGTGATTTAGGGGCCAGTGTCAGCGTCATGCCCTATTCTGTTTGCGAAAGGTTAAACATTGGTAGACTTAAGGTGATCGATATTACCGTTCAAATGGCAAATAGATCGACTCAGAGACCTATAGGGGTTCTAGAGGATGTACCCGTTCGAGTGGGTAAGTTTTTTATTCCTATCGATTTCGTTGTTTTGGACATTGCAGAGGACAGTCAGATACCTATTATTTTAGGCAGACCGTTTTTACATACAAACAAATTTGTAATAGATGTAAAACGCGGAACCATCACCTTAGAGGTAGGGGATGACACCATTGAGTTCAATCTTGCTCACAAGGCGATCGAACCGCTCGATGAGGATACGTGTTATTCCATTGATATTGTTGATTGTGAGTGGTTACTTGTAATTGGAGGGAATCCTTAGCCAAGGATCCCTTAGCCGATCTAACCCGTTTAGATGAGTGTGCGAGTATCTGATGGAGAATCTTTGAGGAGCCAAATGCTTTGGTAGCCTCAATGGAGAGCTACGAGCTCAATGAGGAAGAAGATGAGATGCTCTTGAGCCTAGCCAACGAGAACTTGGTAAAATCTTGCTACAACATTGAAGCTGATTCTATCTATGCTGTAGAGGTAAAAGTGCTAGAGCATAAGCCACTTCCTCCTAATCTTAAGTATGTTTTTCTAGATGATACGGAGCAGTACCCAGCTATTGTTAGCTCTAAGCTTAATGATGACCGGTATGTCGCTTTGATGTGTGTGCTTAAGAAAAACAGGAAGGCTTTGGGTTACTCTTTGGATGACATTAAGGGCATCAGCCCTGATGTTTGTATGCACAGGATAGAGTTGGAGGAAGGCCACAAGCCTTACAGACAGGGTCAACGCAAGTTGAACCCGAAGATTTAGGAAGTTGTTATGGCTGAGGTGATGAAACTACTCGATGCAGGTATTATTTATACAGTTGGCAACTCCAAGTGGGTTAGCCCAGTTCAGGTAGTCCCGAAGAAAGGAGGGACTACCGTGGTTAAAAATGAGAAAAATGAATTAATACCAACTCGAGTAGTGACAGGGTGGCGGATGTGCATTGATTATAGACAGTTGAATGCCGCCACCAAGAAAGACCACTTCCCCCTCCCTTTTGTTGACCAAATGACTGAAAGACTTGCTTCTAACAAATTTTTCTGTTTTCTAGACGGATATTCAGGGTTCTTTCAGATCCCTATTCATCCGGACGATCAGAGTAAGACCACTTTTACCTGTCCATAGGGTGTTTTTGCATATCGTAGAATGCCTTTCGGATTGTGTAACGCCCCTGCTACCTTTCAGAGGTGCATGATGGGGATTTTTTCTGATTATATAGAGAACATTATGGAGGTATTCATGGATGATTTCTCAGTTTATGGTAGTGAATTTGATCGTTGTTTAGCTAACCTTGATAAAGTCATGCAGCGTTGTATAGATGTTAATCTTGTTTTAAACTGGGAAAAGTGTCAGTTTATGGTCAATGAGGGAGTTGTGTTAGGGCATCTAATTTCTGATAAAGGTATACATGTTGATAAGGCAAAGGTGCAGGTGATTGAGCAATTACCTCCTCCCGTGAATGTTAAAGGAGTGAGGATTTTCCTTGGTCACGCTGGTTTTTACCGGCGTTTCATTAAGGATTTTTCAAAAATTGCTAAACCAGTTACACATTTGCTCCTTAAGGATGCTGTCTTTGAATTTACTGATGAGTGCCTTGCCGCTTTTAACAGGTTAAAGGAGGCCCTAGTTTCTGCGCCAATCATTCAGCCGCCTGATTGGGACCTCCCATTTGAGATCATGTGTGATGCCAGCGATTATGCGGTCGGTGCAGTTTTGGGACAGCGGAAGAATAAAGCTTTGAATGCCATATATTATGCGAGCCGAACTCTGGATGAGGCTCAAATTAATTAGTTTACCACTGAGAAGGAGTTTCTAGCTGTAGTTTTTGCCTTAGACAAATTTCGGTCTTATTTGTTAGGTTCTAAGGTTATTGTTTATACTGACCATGCAGCGTTGAAGACTCTCTTTATTAAGAAAGATGCAAAGCCGAGGCTTTTGAGGTGGATACTCCTTTTGCTGGAGTTTGATTTGGAGATCAAAGATAAGAAAGGAGCAGAGAATGTGGTAGCTGACCACCTATCTCGTCTGCAGCTGGCAGAAAGGGAGGATTCGTTACCTATTAATGATTCTTTTCCTGATGAGAGTCTGTTAGCTATTACTACTTCAGGGTCTTATCCACCTCTGTGGTTTGCTGATTTTGCTAACTTTGCTGTGACAGGTAGGATACCACCCGAGCTTTCATGGCAGTAGAAGAAGCGGTTTGCTTATGATGCTAGACAATATTTTTGGGATGATCCTTATGTTTTCAAGGAATGTGCAGACAGTCTCATCCGGAGATGCGTACCTCAATGGGAGGTGAAGGATATCCTAGAGGCTTGTCACTCTTCTGCTTATGGTGGTCATCACGGTCCGTCCAGGATAGTAGCTAAGGTACTCCAATCTGGTTTCTATTGGCCAACTTTGCATGCAGATTGTCGCAATTTTGTTGCTGAGTGCGATGCTTGTCAAAGATCGGGGAATATTTCCAAGAGACATGAGATGCCACAGGTAGGCATTCTTGAGGTTGAGATTTTCGATGTCTGGGGCATTGATTTTCAAGGACCTTTTCCGAGCAGTCAAGGTAATAAATATATCCTCGTAGCTGTAGATTATGTATCCAAAAGGGTGGAAGCTATTGCTACTCCCCATTGCGATGAAAAGGCCGTGATTAAACTGTTTAAAAAGATTATTTTCCCTCGTTTTGGTGTCCCTCAGGTTGTCATTAGCGATGGGGGAATGCATTTTAAAGAGAAACAACTTAGTGCTTTATTGACTAAATTCGGTGTCCAACATAGTAGAGGTTTGGGGTATCATCCCCAAACTAGTGGTCAGGTTGAGGTTTCTAACAGAGAATTGAAAGAAGTCTTAGCTAAAGTTGTTTCTAAATCACGGAAAGATTGGAGTCTTAAGTTAGATGATGTCTTATGGGCTTATAGAACTGCGTTTAAGACGCCAATCGGGATGTCACCATACCGATTGATTTATGGTAAGACATGTCATTTACCTGTTGAGTTAGAGCGTATGTTTTGGTGGGCTATATGTGATTTGAATTTGGATCCTAACCTCTCTCGTGAGAAATGCATGACACAGCTGAATGAGCTAGAGGAATTTAGGTTGCTGGCCTATGACAAAGCTAGGATCTACAAAGAGAAAACAAAGCGCTGGCACGACAAGAGAATCATCAAGCGCGAATTCCATATTGGCAATAAGGTACTCCTTTTTAATGCTCGTATCCGTCTATTTCCTGGTAAGCTGAAATCCAGGTGGACCGGCCCCTATACGGTCACAGCAGTTACAAAATTCGGATCAGTGGAATTGGAGACCTCTGCTGGAGAAAGATTCAATGTTAATGGCCAATATGTGAAGCATTATCATGGATCAGATGCATATGTTGGGAAAGTCGAGGTATTGTACTTCGACCCGTTATCGGATGATGCAAAGTGAGGTAAAAAGGTCGTGCGGGACCTCTTAAACCAGCGCTAACTGGGAGGCAACCCAGGTTGTAATTAATTGTAATTTAGGAACTTTATTTTGTTATTTCATTTAATTTGCATTTTTGAGTTCTTTTTTTTGTATTCTTTAATTTCTTTTAATTTGCAATTTCTTGGTTTTGGGAATATGTGCGCGAATTAAGGTTTAATTGCCAGCGTTGGCAGTCGATCGACTAAGTGAGTCAGTCTATCGACTGAAGTGAAGAACCCAGAAGCTACTGTGCAGGGATATTAGTCGATCGACTGGGTCAATGAGTCGATCGACCAATACACGAGACTCCAGGAGCTGTTAAATGAAAGACCGGTCGATCGATCGAGTAAACTGGTCGATCGACCACTCCGCGGGATCAGAATACAACTAAAAAGGGAAGTTTTCACTCATTCATTCATTCACTTTCACAAACTCATAAAATCATAAGCAAACCCTAAGTTCATCCCCCTTTTCGCGATTTTCACCTGAAATCTAATCTTACACTTGATTTTTCTTGCTTTACTCTTCAAGTTTCTTCAAGGTATGTCTCTAATCCCATTACCATGCTCTATTTTCGACTTTTCTGCGTTTTTATGCGAAATTTTCGAGTAATGTGCATTTGAGATGGAAAAAATCGATTTGAGGAAATTGATTTTTGGGATTGATTTCTTGTCTTTTCTATGTTTTAATTGCTTATTCTACCCTTTCCCCCTTGATTTTCAAAGCAAATAAGCAACTAGGATGTGTTTAAAGCCGTTTCCCCCAAAATTTTCGAAACCCTAATTTGCTTTTCAGTTATGATTTTGTTTCGGGTTTCCTTAAATTCACACTGTTAGGGGATTCTTGTGCTAATAGGTTGTTTGCAGGTATTAAAAATGACGAAAGGGAAGGAACACATGTACGAGGGACAGTCGAGCCAAGGAGCTGCCAAGCGGCCACGAGGACCGCCACTGATGATTGCAGACACCACGGATAGTCTACCTGACTATCCGCAGGTTATCTTTTCCTCTTCTACTCAGCGGGCTAAATTTTCTCTGTTTGTTGCAAAAATGAAAGTCACAGCTACCCGGTTTCTCTATAAAGATACTTTGGAGAAATTAGGCTGTTATGAGTCGGTTGTGTCATTGTTAAATGGGACAGGTATGATGGGTCTTGTGGACATGGCTGAGTTCACATACTATGTTTTGACCCTCGAATTCTTTTCGTCTTATGCTTTTGATTCGGCCGCTTTCGTGGCTGATAAGACTAACCCTTGCATTTCCTTTCGGCTTTTCAATGTCAACTACTCTCTCGACATTAGCGATTTTGCGGTTTTCGGGTCTTTATTTCGAGGGCAGAACCTCGGATACCTCTGATGTTCATCGAGTCATGTGGTCTTGCATTAGTGACTTTCACGGGCCTAAAAGGACGGGCACTTCCGTCCACTTGCCCCCTCTTCGATATTTTCTACGACTAATGGGTAATACCATTTTTGGCCGTAAAGAGTCTAATAATGTGAATAATATTGAATTGTCAATCTCAGCGGGCTATCTGAACATTGAAAGTCGGGTAGCCCGTATTTATAACATAGCCTATCTGACCGCCGCTCACTTTCAGACTGTAAGTGAGGGCACTTTGACCACTATCGCTTGTGGTGGGTTGGTGACGCGTCTCGCCAACCGTCTTGTTTTACTTTTTTCTCGACAGGAGGACCCCATTGACCCTGACCTGCACTTCATGGACCTTCCTTACGCGAGGGCTGTCTATTGGGTCGATAGACAGATGCGGTGGAAGATTGATTCTTTCATCTGCGACCCCATCCCAGTCACAGGGTACCCTCCTGTCCTGCCCCTCACCACTGTTCAGGGGGCAGCTCGGCCGCCCTTGCCTAGTTACAGGCTTCCTCTGGTGGCGGCCACTGCTACTGCTAGCTCTTCGAGGAGAGCTCGTGCCTCCTCTTCACAGGCACCCTCTACCTCCACTACTGCTCCCACTGGCTACCCGGCCACTTTTCGACCACCTACTCCTTTGGTTGTCCCTCCGGTCATGGACCAGAGGGCAATGTCACGTGTATTGGGTGATAAGTGCAGGAGCTTTGACCAGCACAGGCTAGACACGGCTCTAGCCCTGTACCCAGTCTACGAGGAGTTAGCCCGGGGAGGGATGCTCCCACAGGGTGCTTGGACTCACCCTTCCTACTTTGTTCCTCATGTGGGCGGCTACCCTCTGCCGCCAGAGACCCCCTCCTACTACTCTCGCTGGTGCCTCCACTTCCCGGAGGGCCACCGCCGCCTCGCCGAGGCGGACGAGGAGAGCGACTCGGGGTCCGGAGAGTCTAGTGGAGAGGAGTACGATGGTGGAGATTAGATCCTTGGTGACCTCCCGTTTTTGGCTGGTTTGGGGAGGTCGTATTTTGTGAGTTCCTTCCTTTCTTTATTAGCTTCCTTTTATTTTATTATGCTTTTATTCTCCCATTTTTCTGCTGGTGATTTGCTGCTGAGCAAAATGAGGGCATTGTGCGTTTTGGTTTGGGGAGGGTATTGCATATGTCTGTTGCATCTGCATGTGTTTTTTATTGCATTTTAGTCACATGTTTATTGCATTTTAGTTTGCATTTGTTTTTCAATTAAAAAAAAAAACAAAAAAAAAGAAAAAAAAAATTGAAAATGTCATAAAAAAACCAAAAATATCACGTTTACTTTTGCATATAGTCGAGTCGGATTGGAGTTTATTAATGATGATTTTGCACTATTAGTCAAATATGCCACTCCTTGCCTTTTCACAGCTGTTTAGCGAGAATTATAAGTGATTTCTCAAATTTTGTTATGGAATTCATTTCGGGTAATTAGACTTGACTCATTACTTTTGGCAAACTACTTATACTTTCTGAGATATAGAGCCTATAACTGGTGACATTCATGACCGGTTAATTTAGGATTGAGAATAGTACTCCCTTCATTTCATGTTTTGCACGTGTATGAGTTTTGATTGCTTATTGCCTATACGCATTGGTTTGTGGTCGGTATTGCATGTTTTGAGAACTATTAGATCCTCCCCTTTCTCATTTTACCCCATTAACTCCACTATAAGCCATAACTGCCAGTTACCCTCAACTACATCCCATACTTAGCCTACCATTGTGTCAAGCTAGGAAGTAGTAGAGGAATTTCTTGATTCATGCTGTTTGGTTCGTTTTGTAATGATGGAGTGGGTATTGATGAGGAGTGAAGGGGTTGTGTCATTTTGAAGGGAAAGAAAGAAATTTAGAAGAAATGAAAAAAAAAGATGTTTACGTGGCAGAGAGCACTGGAATGTGCAGAGTGGTCGATCGACTGCCATCACTGGTCGACCGACCACCAGTTCAGAAGATGAAGAAAAAAAATGAAAATGAAAGAAAAGAAAAAGAAACAGGAAGAAGAAAAAAAAAAGAGGAGTTTGAAAATAATAAGGCTTTGGTTGAATTGAGAACACGCCTCATGTGCCTACTTCATGAATTGGAGGCGTTTGTGTGGGATATTGTGTTGCCTAGTCTTTTAAAGGCATGATTTATAATTCGAGTTGGAGGAATGGGATGCGGTCTCTAATGGTTCGTTAGGTACTAGCTTGGCTCTTACCTTCACAATTCCATACTTGTTATGCCCTTCTTTCCCACTTAGCCTCACATATCCAAATTTTGCAATAGTTCGGCATGTAATAGTCTTTGACGGTGGTTATGCGTATGTACGGTAGCTAGAATCATTATTCATGCTAGTCAAGCATACATGTCTTGTCGGTCGCAGTCTAGGTGAGAGACTGTATTTTCTTTCCTCTCTTTTACATATAATCTTACCATTTTGCTTTGCTGAGGGAAGAGTGACCCGGGAGAGTCCGAATGTATGAGTCTTGCAAGGTCGAACGCCCGATTTAATTCCATGATATGCATAAATTTGTTCACTTGATTTGAACTTTGCAGTAGTTGATAATGTGCATTAAACGGTTTGGCATTGACTTGTAGCTAGCTCTGAGATATACTCCTTTCCACTTAGTTTTTATATGGGTCATAGTGCTTGCTTGGGGACAAGCAAGGTTTGGTTTGGGGAGATTTGATACGTGCATATTCTATACACTTTATCTGCGGTTTTGGCACGTATTTCCATGCATAATTGTTAGCTTAAGGCTACTATTTCTCCCGAAATGGTTTACTTTGCATTTTCTATGATTTATTGTAGGAATGAGTGGAAGTAAGCTAAATCAAGCTTAATTCGTCCTCCGGGGGCAACTTCAAGGAAGCCAAGAAGAAGGAGATTCGGATTCACCCACCTTGGGATGCGTGCATAGGAGTGAAGAGCTGATTTGAAGGAACAAAAAGAGCCACTGCACAGCATTACCAGTCGATCGCCCACTCTTACCAGTCGATCGACCGTTGAAATCAGCGAAGCTGCATTTTCGCATTTACCATTCGATCGACCATCTTGATTTGGCCGATCGATCGACGATCTTTCGAGTGAGAATTATTTCTTCGTGTTAGACTTTTAAAAGCCCAACTTGTAATTAACTTTTGGCATCTTTTATCAGTAGAACGCAGCAATTATTAGGTTATGCATTTCATTATTGAAGAACTCAGTTTTTAGATCCAGCTTTGCGGACGAAAAACCTCGAATTCGATACTTTGTTCTTTAATTCAATTAGTAAGTTTTTATGCAATTCCTTTCTTCTTTTAATTCTTGTTATTTCAATTCTTGTTTTACCAATTTAATTCCAGAATTTCATCTCTTGTCTTTTGTTTTTTATTTAAATTCAATCATGTCAATCTTGTTCTTTGTTATCAATTTAGCAATTGTTTTAGTTTTAGTCATGCGTAGCTAATTGTTTTGATTGGGAACGAGGTGAGCCATGGCATAAATTAGGATTGTTTGTTAGCATGAATTCTTCCGTATCGATCTTGTTGTCTTTTGATAAGCCTTTTTACTAGATTGAAAGATTAGTAATTAGAATTATCATTAGATTGGAATTTCTCTTGAGTGAAAGCTTTGAGAAATTTCGGGGAATTAGAAGACCGCAAGGTTAATTTGAGCATAGATCGAAAGGCTTGCTTATACCCCCGGAGACCGTATTATAGGATTTCTGCTACCTTATTGTCATGACCATTGCCATGGTGAACCGAATTTCCCGATCCTCTTTTTATCTTGTTGAGAAATTTTATTTTAACAATTAGTCAATTTAGTCAACCAATCTCAAAACCCCCCAATTAATTGTTACTTTTATAGACTAAAAAATAGCAAACAAAATCAACCTTGTCTCTCTGTGGTTCGATCCTTACTATCACTAGCTATAGTTTTAGTTTGGAATTATAAATTTAATTTTGATACAAAACGACGGTATCAATCATACCTAGGTTTGTTTGTGGTTATAGTTGTTAGTAATAGGGTTTTCCCTACTATTTGTGATATGTGTTAATGGTGGTTGCTTTGTCTGCGTACGGATGTATGTAGTGTTGATGTTGATTGCTAAAGGTAGGTTTTCCTACTCAGTACCGTTGATTGATTGTCTTGTGTGGTGTATATTATCGTTGATTGTGTGATATAAATGTTGTGTTTGTGTATGTAGTGCGTCCCTGGCTGAGTGGAGTCATCATTGGGAATGGCTTCACGCCCTGGATTCGCCCTTTGTGGTTGCCGTCAAAAAGAGGATGTGCACATTAATGGAGATGGGTTATTAGCTCGATGAAGATGAGCGGGGCTTAGGTGGGAAAGGCTACGGTCCCCCACTGGCGGTGTGGAATGTTTGTTGCGATGGATATTCTGACAGGACTTTACCTTCGGGTTAGTCAGATGATTGGAGTTGGAGATGGATGTGTGTATGTTGTATCTTATATTGTCTGTTGTTCTTCAGTTACTGACCTTGTGTGGTGTTGTTTGTCTTTCTTCTTGTTATGTGTCTACTGTGATACATTATGGTGAGTGGTCAGTATTAGCAGGTGTTGATATGTGAAGCTTAGTTGGGTGCATTGGAGGGAAGAGACTTTCACCGAGTCTTGGCATGGAGTAGTACCGCCGTAGTTGATAGTTGTTTGTTATCAGTTGTATCTTTCCTTTTGTTAAAGTTAAACCTTTAATAAACTTAAATTGTTCTTTCATTGACGTTATGATATTTACTATTCCTCGGGTAACCAAGATGGTAATACCCGTATCTGCTAGGGAAGGTCTTGTTAAGGCTCCATGGTAGATGGGGGTGTTAAACCTTATTCACATTTCCACCCAAGGGCACACCCCACAACAAAGTTTCGTGTAAATACTCCAATACATCATCCAAACCAACATGACCATAGTTAATACCATCATGTGATATAAGAGAATCATAAATTAGAATGTGAAAGTGAATACTCAACACAATTTAATCTCAAAGTCTATCACTTTACCCAATTTCATCACTAACATGTAAAGATTACATCTTTTAATGAATAATAATCATCAAATCTAACTACCAAATTAATATTAAACACATGTAATGCCGAGTAACCTATCCCCATTGCCTTTTCGCACTTCCTGTCTTCTAAAGTCTCATCAATCTCGTAGCAATCCGCGTCTGGGTCCTCAAGGTTGCTTCCTAAACAACAATTTCAAAGATTTTATGTTAATTACCTTACTCTAAAAAGACGTAATTTTGAAAAGCTGAGAAAGGATTAGCCTTTATTACATGGAAAGATGGAGAACGAGAAGAGAAGAAGTTTGGTGCGAAAATGAAACGAGTTGGTGGAGAAATGAGAGAGTTATGTAAGTTTAAAACTCTCAAGTAAAAATGGTGTTTAATAGAGATGTGAGATGAGAAATTTCAGCTTTTTGTGAAGTTGGAAGAAGAAATGTGACGGTTTTCCATACATAAGGAACCCTAAAAGGGCTCAAAAGGCTTTAATTGGCCCAACAACCAACTTGACTCGGTTTCCACTCAAATTCGGTGTAGAACATGATTCTAAGCTCTATTTCACTAGAAGAAAATATGATTCGAGCGACTAATATTGGCAACTAAAAACAGTCGGCAAAGCAAAATTGGCGACTGAAAATGGTCCCCCAAACCCAGTCGCATGCATTTATTCGGTGGCATTGTTCGTGACGGCGAAGTCTAGTTTGACTGAGATCGGAACGTGTTTCCCTTCTGGTGATATTAGAAGTATTCCTACCCCGAAACCGTTCAGGGGTTCGATGCACCGTCGAAGTATAGGTCTCATGCGTCGGTGTCAGCACAAAGGATGTCTTCGTCAGGGAGTGACCATGTGTCGGTCATTAGATCCTCGTTGACGGGATTTTCTGCTAGAAAATTGGCGACAGGCCTTCACTTGATAATCTGGACAGCCTTCCGTTTAGCACGGGCTTTTCGAAGATGTATTTGTGAAGGTCCATCTTGGAGTGGATGTGAACTGTGTAGTTGAGCATATAATGTCGTAGCATCTTTGCTGCCCAAACTAGGGAAAGGCATGTCTTTTCTAGTTGGGTGTATCTTGTTTCGTATTCGATGAAATTTTTGCTGATGTAGTAGATGGCTCGTTCTTCGCTGTCAACTATTTGTGCTAGCATTGCTCCCATAGTTGTGTCGGTGACAGTCAGATACAGAGATAAGGGAATTCTGTGCTGAGGTGGCATAAGACTAGGAGGCTTGGATAGTATTTCCTTTATCTTGTTGAAGGCCTTTTGACAATCATCGTCCCAATCGATGTGATCGGTGGTGCGAAACTTCTTGAAAATAGGTTCACAAATCATAGAGAGCTTGGCTATAAAGCGGCTGATGTATTGGACTTGACCGAGAAATCCCCGAATCTCCATCTCGTTCTTAGGCCGAGGCATTTGTTGGAGAGCTTTGATTTTGGTGGGATCTATTTTGATGCCTCTTTTGCTGACAACGTGTCCCAAGAGTTTTCCGGAGCTGACCCCGAATGCACAATTCTGAGGATTTAGTCTCATGTTGTATTTTCGAAGGCGAGCGAAGAATTTTCGAAGGGCTCTGATGTGGCCGTCTCGTTCTTTTGATTTGACGATCATATCATCGACATATACCTCCACTTCCTTGTTCATCATGTCGTGTAGGAGAGTGGTGGCGGTCCTTTGATAGGTTGCTCCGGTGTTGATTAGGACGAAGGGCATTACTGTGTAGGAATATGTATCCCACTGTGTAGTGAATGCAATTTTATGCATGTCTTCCGCGGCCATTATGATTTGGTTGTACCCAGCATAACCGTCCATGAATGATAATAGGGCGTGCTCAGTGGTGTGTATCTACTAAAATGTCAACATGTGACAGAAGGAAGTCGTCTTTTGGACTTGCTTTGTTTAGATCTCTAAAGTCGACGCAAACCCGAATTCTCCCATGTTTCTTGGGTACGGGGACTATATTGGCTACCCAGTCTGAATATTCAGAAACTTTGAGGAATCTGGCTTTGAATTGTTTGTCTACGTCTTCCTTGATTTTCAGGGCCCATTCAGGGCGCATACGACGCAACTTTTGTTTCACGGGCTTAGCTCCGGGATTAATGGGTATCATGTTCTCTGCAATATCTCTGTCGATCCCATGCATGTCTTTGTAGGACCATGCGAATACGTCCTTGTATTTGTGTAAGAGGTCGCTGAATTGCTGTTTTTCCGATGGGTCAAGGGTGGTCCCTATCCTAAGTTCTTAAGGTGTATTGTCGGTCCTTACATTGATGGGTTTGGTCTCCTCAAATATGGGTGTTCTATTTTCACGCTTGTCTAGTTCTTTTGCTAGGTGAGGTGGGTAGTCACTCAAGTCAAATTCCTCATATTCGTTCAGAATTGTATTTCAGTTAAATTGAGACGAGTCGTAAACAAACTTAGCATTCATTAAGTCGACCTGAGCGAAAAGCTTGGATAGGACCAACATCTCATTGGCAGTCAAAGGCGACGCAGTAGAGGAGGTGGCTCTTGGAATAAGCTCCAGGTCGCTACCTTCAATGGGAATGGGGGTGGCTTTAGTTGACTCAGCCTCTAAAACAACCACAAGTTTGTGATAAAACAGTGGAAAAGGGACTTTGACCGAAGCATCAAGAGCAGTAGCACCTAAGACAGATTCTGACTCAGGTTTGTTATCGGACTTAGAATCGGACCCAGTCTCGTTTTCACTTCCCTTCTTGAACATGGGGCCTTCTGCAGTTGTGATCTTCAGAATGCGGCCTTGATGGTCGGTCCACTTGACAGTCTTCCTCCAGCCATGGACAACTTTCTCTGGGTTAGTATCAGAGATTAAGGTAGTGGGATCTAAGAGGTTGTCTTTGAGAGAAATGTTTATGATGTCCTAATAGTTGAGGTGCTAGATGTTGCCTTCTCCCAAAATGAGGCTCATGGCTTGCCCGTCTAGGCAATGGGTTAATTCAGACTTGGTCGACGCAACTTTGGCGTTTTTTTGGGGAATGAAGTAGCAGTCTTAAAAGACTTCTACACCCGAGTGCTTGAACTTTGCTAGGGGGTCGTAGATTTGCTTGGGGAAGCCATTGTAAAGTTCAGACTCTCCCTCGGGGATTAAGTATCCATTGAGGGTAAAGTGATAGGGGTGGAGGATAACTCCTTGCTTCTTGCGCTTCCTTACTAGGAGACCCATATCCTGGATGTCTTCATCGGTCGGCTCCTAGCCTAGTTTGAAAGGGATGTTGGAGACCTTGGCCTGTTTCAGGGGAGGCAAGGTGCTTTTTAGCGGGTTGAAAGGCAGGCCCGGGAAATAACCCTGGCTCATCAAGATGCGGTTGACTGTGAGGTGCGAGAACGGATCACAATAAAAAGGTGCTGATTGTCGTCCTCTTCAATAACCCTGGTGCATCACGATGCGGTTGATTATTTTCCCACAGCTTGGAATTCCTACATTTCGTTGTCGTCCTCTTCAATGACTTGAGAGGCTATCCCCTTTTTCATAACAGCTTTAATTGGGGATGTAGGAATTGTGATTGTTTTCCCGTTGAAGGGGACCCTGATTTTCTGATGAAGGGTTGACGTGACGGCTTTGGCATCATGGATCCAGGGGCGTCCTAGAAGCATGTTGAATGATGCGTCGATATCAACCACTTGGAAAATGGCTTGTCTCTCCAAGGGTCGTATTTCGATGGTCAGGGTGATAAGGCATGAGACCTTACGACGAGTGTCGTCGTAGGCGCGAACTCCATGATTAGTTAGGACTAGGTCAGCTTCCTTGATCCTCAATTTATGAGCCCTTTTGAGGGGAATGACGGTTATTGCAGATCCGTCATCCAGTAGGACCAAGGGTATATTCTTCTTCATGCACCGCACAGTGATGTACATGGCCAAGTTATGGTTGACTCTGAAAGGAGGGATATCTTCGTTGGAGAAGATGATCGGATTATTCAAGTCAGGGACATCTCTGGTCATATGAGCTACCACTTCTTCAGGTGAGGAGGTGGAAGGCACTGTCAATTTCTCCAAGGCTTGAAGCAAAGCCTGCTCGTGAACGAAGGATGTGGCGATGAGTTGCCAAATGGATATTTTGGCCTTGGCCTTCTGGAGTTACTTGGAATTGAGTTCTCTTGAACCCTGGGTTCAATGTCCACATCCGAGACGATTTGGTCATTAGTTGTCGGAGGGTTGTTTGTTGTGTTTCTTGGGTTCTGGTATGGACATCCAAATCGAGTAAGGTGATCAATCTCTTTGGCTCGTTTGCCCTTTCCCAAGACAATTTAGACATCGTCTACGTCATTGATCGGTCCGTTTCGTATTCACAAATTAATAGATGTGGTCGTTGGGTCACGTCCGAATCAAAACATATTTTTAATACTCAACAAACAACTAGTTAGCGGTAAGTCGAGGTCGATCCATGGGACGGTGTGATTTGGGTTCTAAGTCTATCTATCTCAATTTATGCTAGTGTCACGATTTGTTCGGGTTTGTAGTTGTGTTCTAACTAATCAAAAGCAATAGAGTAAAACAAGCAATGAAAAGGGAGGATGTGAACAATTGATTAAAGGTGCTAGGATATCATGGGGTCATAGGGGATTCATGGTGTTGATCATACAAACATGCTTACAATTATATGCAAGCAATTAATGTTGTGGAGGAACCGAGTTGGGTTATATCTTACGGTTCATAGGAAGAGTTGGGTCCCGGAGCCGAATCGATTAGATTGTACAACACCTACAAGTCGACTTACTTTCCTCCTATTCAACTTCTATGCATGGTCTAACAAGACTCGAGTTGGTTTATATCTTACAAGTCAAGTTGAGTAGATAAGAGATGGTAAAAATGCAAGGATTCATAGGCTTAGCATTTCATCAAACATCACATGTGCAAAAAGTTGACATCACAACAAGCAGGCAATTTAATCATGTGAACATATTAGATTAAGCATGAATCAATCCCATGTTGGTTTCCCTTAATTACCCACTAATCCTAGCTAAGTAACTACTCACTCATTATCATGGGAAACATGTCATTAATGGTGTCAATCATCACAACAAGTATAAACATGATAATAAAATGAAGAAATGAACAATAAAGATTAAAGAGTAAAGGAATTATACCAACTTAAGATGATCCATATAATAAAGCAAGAATAATAGAAGAAACTTGATTGATTGATGGAAGGTTGTCAATCTCCAATAATAACCCAATAATCTTCAATTACCCAATAATAAACCTGAACAATAATTATGGAAAGATTGATGTATAATTTGTGGAAAGATTAAAGAGTAATCTATTCTAATCTACTCCTAATCCAATCTAAGAGAAGGATTTTCTACCTAAGACCCCCCTTTTTGAGGTTATTACAAATGGGGTATTTATAGTGGAAATTAGGTGGATGCATTAGGGTTAACTAAGGGCTAAACTAGTAATTACACTTTTTAAGTTGAGCAAGGAGGACCCGGTATTTTCTGAGAGAAGGGCTTCTCTTTTCGTAGCTTGAAGAAGACAATCCGTGCTGTGAAGAAATCCGGGCGTATTGGGGTCGGGACGGACGGATTTGGGCGGTGGAATCCGAGCGGATTCGAGGGAATCCGGGCGGATTCTGGTGAGGCAATCCGAGAGGATTCAAAGCAAGACGCTCGGATTGTGTAGTGAGAAGACGGGCGGATTGGAGACAATCCACTCGGATTGTTCTTCAGCAGTGATTCTTCTTCTTTTCTCCCCTTTTGCTCATTCCCATTTTATTCTTGCGGGATTGGTCTTTAGTTCCTTGCTTCCTCTTCATACTAGTCCATCTAGTATCGTCAAGTAGCTACCAAATATGCACGAAAGACGGGAATTTCCGCCTTATTCTCTCCTTTTCTACAAAACATATGAAATGCGATAGAAAAGCAAATAGGAAGGTTTTGACGGATAAAATGGCCATAAAATGTTATAATAGTATGCAAAATAGGCTCAATTAGGGGACTAAATGTGCGCATATAATGGTCGCATCAAATATCCCCAAACCGAACCTTTACTCGTCCCGAGTAAAGAGGTGACTACAACTAGACCTTTATTTAAACTAACCTAATAACATAGCCGACATGAGACAATTAGCGGGTCTCACTCCGCCCCTTCAACTCACAACAAGACAACCATGAGGTAGGATGCCTTCTTGCAAGGCAAGGTGGGTCTTGCCAAAATGGCGACACATCCAAACATTAAGCACACAAAAACACATAGTGGATGCATCTACAAAAGAATAGCCACTTTCCTCATCTAAGTGGTGGAAATTATCTACAAGGGAAGCAATTCAAGGGTACACAATCCTTCATAGATGCAATTTGTTCAAACTACTAAGCCTAGAAGGATACCAATAAATCACCTCCAAAATGTGTCAAGCTAGGGTACCTTTGTCCTCAATCGTTAAATGCTTTTGTCAAGAGTAGACTCTCTATGGTGTTAGAAACACTGGAGGATCGCGGAATTCCCCCTCTTGCCTAGACAAGAAGAAGGGTCGTCCCCTCTCTACCATGCACAAAAATGGATAAGATGGAAAAGGGATCGATAGTATTTGAGTTTCATTTTAGGAGTTTGCTTTTGTTTTCCCCCCAAATTCTTGTGGCATTTGACATTTGAGAACACTTTCTTGCCATTTTTTTTTTTTTTTTTTTTTTTGATTTTTTGCATTTTCAACACTTGACAACTTTTTGCATTTCTTTTTGAACATTTTGAAAGTCACCCCAATTAGTAACGAGGGTGCCTTGTATTTGAAGCTTTAGGAGTCTATTTTTGCTCCTCTTTTCATTTGATGCATTTTTGCAAACTTTCTTTCACTTTTCATTTCATTGAACTCAAATTGATTTCTTTTTGTGCCCATTCCCTTTTGTTGACAAAATGTATGGTAGAACATGGATGAATGATGGTTGGATGCATGGTTTCAAGGGTCACCTTGGAATAAACGGTAGCCAAGGAGTTATCACACCACAAGGTACTCTTGACTAGACCTTAAACCATGGGTCAAAGGATACTAGCATGACACATCCTAGGGTGTTTTACAAGCATTCTAACAAGCAAAGTCTTAAGAACAAAAGGCATCTACTAGGGCCTATATACACTTGTCAAATTTCCCAAGTAGACGGTTTCGCAAAATTTTTTCTAACATGCAAACTACATGCCATGATGCAACTAACATATAAACATCCTAATGCAAATGATTCTACCAATTAATATGACATATAATCTAAATGCAAGTCCTAAGTTCACATTGTTATACCGCATCAATCAAAATAAAGCCACATAGTCATTAACATAAAGAGGAAAAAGGAGATTGGAAAGATCATACCATGCGGTCTTCAATATCCTCATGTCTCGGATGTGGCGTAGTCAATCAATGTGAACAAGGATGAACAAACACAATATATACAATAATATATACAAGTCTACACTACAAAGGAAATGAACTTGTTTTTGGATTTTTCAATTTTTCAAATTTTTATGGTTTTTGTTTTTATGAAATTAAAAGACATATTTTTGTGATTTTTCGAAATTTTTCAATTTTTATGCGTTTTTGGAATATAAATTCCCATCCCCCACTTTATTTTGGACATTGTCCTCAATGTACATGTAGGAGTAGGAATGAAAAAGAAATACATGTTTTTGGATTTTTGAGTTTTAGAAATGAAGTACAAATGCAATGATATGGTATGAATGAATGCATGCTCTAACTAAATGCAATTCTATATGACATATATAGCAAATGAATGCAATCTAAAATATACTATATGATGCATGATTTTTAGTAGACTATAGTCACCTATGATCAAACCTCCCCAAACCGATTTAAACACTATCTCTAGTGTAGAAATGAATAGGTTTGGCCATTAGTAACTATACAAGAATTCTAATCTATATGTAATTATACTATATGAACTAACTAATGCAAATGCAATATGAAAGATATAATACAAATGCATGCAAAAGCTACACTAAATGCAATGTATATACAAAAGAGAGAGAGGGAAAGATGGGTATCATACAAATGGAAGTGGTGAAGTAGGCCTCTTTCACTCGTCATCCTCATTTCGATCATAGCCATAACCATGAGAGCTTAGGCTTGATCATATCCGGTGCTTGGCCCCAATATCCTCCTTGGTCAAATCCTCCTCCTTGACCCGAGTACCCTCCACCTTGGCTAGAATGCCCTCCGTCTCCTCTACCCCAAGCTTGGTCCCCATAATTTGGGAACAAGAGCTCCGGTTGTGCCCAAGAGGGTAAAGGGCCAATAGGGTCAACATACCCTTGTTGAGCCATGTTATAGTATTGGGGGTAGAGGGCCAAGTAGTTGTCTTCCCTCCCCTTGTGCACCCCAAGATCCACTCTATTCATGAGTGCCATCAAATCATTAATACCCGGGGTATTGGGGATTTTCGGCTGAAATTGGGTATATGGAGTGGGGTAAGGCGGGATAGGGACGTAGGAAGGTGGGCGAATTTGTATTCTCGGCCCTCCACGAGGTGGTTGACGGTGTGGCTCTTCCCTTTGAGGGGGATTTTCAAGAATTTGGATATCAAGGAGATAGCTTGGTGGAGGAGAGTATGGACTCAATCTTGGGTCAATGCCCGGTATCTTCCATCCTTCAAGGATCATTGAGGTGCAACCCTTGGTGTGCCACTCTACACTCCCTTCTTGAGTGTGGTTACACCATCGGTGACTGTGGAAGATGGTGTGCTCATCAATCAAAGTTCTCCCCTCAAGAGGAATATAGGTTCCTCGGGCATTGAACCCGGGACAAAGGTGTTTGGCCAAAATTGTAATTAGACCTCCCATCACGAAGGTTTTGAGTTGGGTGGTCCCTTGAGCAAAATCATGGAACCTAGTAAGTATCTCAAGTGGCGTGTTGAAGTTATAACACCTCACCGCTCGAACATTCAAATAAGACTCAAGAAAAGTTAAGTCGATGAGAGTACACCGATCTTGCTCGTACCTCCCATTGATGCAACCGGCTACAAAGCGTTCGGTGAATCGAATCACCGGATGTTGGATAGCAAATGTATAGCAACGCTTTATATGGGTAAAGTCCCTCCCGGAGATAGCCTTCCAAAGGAAGTCCACACTAAAATTATCGGGCTTTTCGGTATAGTCGGTGGTTACTTCAAGACCGAAAACATAGGCAAATTCCTCAAGAGAAAGAACATGGTCTAGGTTGCATAACCTAAACTCCATGCCTACATTGTTGTGGGTATCCGCCACAATGCGAAGGCTACTCAAGAATTCAAGGGGGTGAGACTAAGGTAAGTCTCTTCATGGGCATGGAAAAAGCTTCCAATGCCAAGGCCATTAAAGAACATCTCGGTGGGGTACCTTATCTTAAGGATTTACAACACCCTAGTATCAACAAATTGAGTAGGTTCGTACTTCTTACCTAGAAGCTCGACGAATTTTTCGCGGTGTTCGTCGGATAGAAAGATCACTTCTTGGAAGTTATTGAGTTGTTCAATGCCTCCCCTCATTAAGGGTCGGGTGTTCCTTGGTAGTACTACCTCTCGTGGTGTTGAAGAGGTTGATCCCTTGCGCTTCTTCCCGATTGATTCAATCAATTTCTTGGCCTTTCCTTTGGTGTTCATGTTAGTGATGGGGGTGTTTTTGAGGATGGGAAGGTGATTTTGAGGATTGAAGAGAGCGTTTTAGGGTTTGGTAAGGTGAGGAAATGAGGGAGAAGGGGGGGGGGGGTGATTATATAGAAGAAGTAGGAAATCCGAACGGATAAGGTCGAACCAAACCCGTTTTATCCGCAGGAACAGTACAATCCGAGCGGATTTCAGTCGAGACGGGCGGATTCTCGAAGAAGGAGACGGGCGTCCTTTGGAGAATCCGCACGGATTCTAGGACAGAGGAATCCTTTGGTTGAGAAGCAGGGAAAAGACGGGCGGATTTTGTTTGGGACGCACGGCTTGTTCTGGACGGGCGGATTCTCGATAATCCGCATGGATTTTGACACAGTTCAAAATCTCGCTTCTGGACGACAGACGGGACGGGCGTCCCGTGGAGAAGACGGACGGATTGTCTGGGACGGGCGTATTTCCTGGAATCCGCACGGATTCTTCTTCAGTTTCAACTTTTTCTTTCCCGTGGGCCCTGGACGGGCGGATTTGCTAGAATCCGGGCGTCTCTGCTTCTTTCTTTCTTCTTCTTTCTTCTTTCATGAAACAACAAACCCCTTTTCACTAATTTTCTCTTTTTCCTTATCTTTTTCTGAAATTTGCTCATGAAACATGTAAGATGACTCTCTCTCTCTCTCTCATGCAAGAAATTGAATGCAAATATAAATGTACAATATTATACAAAGTAAAAGGGTTCAAGAAATATCTTACAAATGGTGGTTTTGAGGTAGGACTCCACCAAACTAGATCAATTTGTAGAGACTCTTATCCATAGAGCTCAAAGCTCTTAATAAAAGATCAAAAGCTTGTGAACAAGCTCCAAACAAGCACAAGTATGGGTTGCTTAATTTGAATATGAAATTTGGCCAAGGAAGCTTGTAGAATGTTCTTTTTCTTGGCTTCTCCTTAGCATTAGAACTTTCCCGATGCTTCAAATAGGTAAACCCATGATTCTTGCCAACACTAAGCATGAAGTGTGGTTCATTTCCATCCATGGACTTCCGCTTACCAACTTCTTCTTCAATTTTGGTGACGATGATAGCACTTTGATTATTCAATCCTTCCGAGGTAGAAGGAGAATTTTCATGTCTTTGATGATCGGATACCATAGGAGTTGAGATCATGGGTGCTAAATCTTCACAAGTAGCCTCACGAGCAATTTTCTCTTTGAGCTTTTTCGCCAAATAGCTCTTGTAAGAAACTTTGGCCTTTTGAAGAAGGTCTATCATATCCTCTTCAATGATCATTGGCTCCAAGGTAGGTGCCAAGTGGTCTTCATGACAGATAAAAGAAGGACGGTCTTCTTCATGATAAGGTATCTCAAATGCCTCAAGGATAGGCTCCTCAAGCAAGGTGGTGTTGTGAGTCCCTTCTCTAGACTCGTCATCATTGTTGCTATCTTCACATGAATCAGAAATGGGGGCTTCATTTAGCTCTTTTGCCAACACCTCAACGTTCATATCAAAAGACACACCCTCATACTCACAAAGGCTAAGAGTATTTGGATTGCTCAACCTTATGTCTTTTTCATCGAACACAACACTTTCATAGTCACAAGAGCTCAAGGAACTTGGCTCCTCCCACTTCTCATCTTCCATATCAAAAGTCACTACTTCAAATTCGCATTTATGCTCAATATCCAAAGAACGGTGGTGAGTGTTTGCTTGGAATTCTTTTAATTGGGCAATTTGAATCCTCAACTCCTCTCTTTGGATAACAATGTCTTTAAGAACATTGTCTTCTTTTCGGCTCTCTTCTAGCATTTGGTTAAAGAAGTTTTGTTGGTCTCCCATCATTTGGAGAATCATGTTTTGAATGGGCTCATCTTTTTGTTGTGGGTGGGTGTGAAAATGGTTGTATTGTGGCGATTGAAGTTCATTGTGAAATGGGTATCGGGTGGGTGGTTGTTGTTGATATTGGGTGTGGTGATTTTGGTGGGGAAAATTGGGGTAGTGGTTAGGATTTTCGTTGTACAAATAATAAGGTAGGTTTGTGTTGACTTGCTCCTCAAACTCCCCATACCCATAGTCATACTCAAAAGATCCACCACATAATCCATAACACATGTCTTGAGTCATCATAACTAAGACAAGGAGATAACTACAAACATGGAAACTACACGAAAATGGTAAGAACGATCCTTGAGGAACAAGTTCCTCAAGGTGAGAGCAAAATCAAAATAGACACACAAGTAAGAACTTAAGCACATAGCACCATCCCCGGCAACGGCGCCATTTTTGATCGGTCCGTTTCGTATTCACAAATTAATAGATGTGGTCGTTGGGTCACGTCCGAATCAAAACATATTTTTAATACTCAACAAACAACTAGTTAGCGGTAAGTCGAGGTCGATCCATGGGACGGTGTGCTTTGGGTTCTAAGTCTATCTATCTCAATTTATGCTAGTGTCACGATTTGTTCGGGTTTGTAGTTGTGTTCTAACTAATCAAAAGCAATAGAGTAAAACAAGCAATGAAAAGGGAGGATGTGAACAATTGATTAAAGGTGCTAGGATATCATGGGGTCATAGGGGATTCATGGTGTTGATCATACAAACATGCTTACAATTATATGCAAGCAATTAATGTTGTGGAGGAACCGAGTTGGGTTATATCTTACGGTTCATTGGAAGAGTTGGGTCCCGGAGCCGAATCGATTAGATTGTACAACACCTACAAGTCGACTTACTTTCCTCCTATTCAACTTCTATGCATGGTCTAACAAGACTCGAGTTGGTTTATATCTTACAAGTCAAGTTGAGTAGATAAGAGATGGTAAAAATGCAAGGATTCATAGGCTTAGCATTTCATCAAACATCACATGTGCAAAAAGTTGACATCACAACAAGCAGGCAATTTAATCATGTGAACATATTAGATTAAGCATGAATCAATCCCATGTTGGTTTCCCTTAATTACCCACTAATCCTAGCTAAGTAACTACTCACTCATTATCATGGGAAACATGTCATTAATGGTGTCAATCATCACAACAAGTATAAACATGATAATAAAATGAAGAAATGAACAATAAATATTAATGAGTAAAGGAATTATACCAACTTAAGATGATCCAAATAATAAAGCAAGAATAATAGAAGAAACTTGATTGATTGATGGAAGGTTGTCAATCTCCAATAATAACCCAATAATCTTCAATTACCCAATAATAAACCTGAACAATAATTATGGAAAGATTGATGTATAATTTGTGGAAAGATTAAAGAGTAATCTATTCTAATCTACTCCTAATCCAATCTAAGAGAAGGATTTTCTACCTAAGACCCCCCTTTTTGAGGTTATTACAAATGGGGTATTTATAGTGGAAATTAGGAGGGTGCATTAGGGTTAACTAAGGGCTAAACTAGTAATTACACTTTTTAAGTTGAGCAAGGAGGACCCGGTATTTTCTGAGAGAAGGGCTTCTCTTTTCGTAGCTTGAAGAAGACAATCCGTGCTGTGAAGAAATCCGGGCGTATTGGGGTCGGGACGGACGGATTTGGGCGGTGGAATCCGAGCGGATTCGAGGGAATCCGGGCGGATTCTGGCGAGGCAATCCGAGCGGATTCAAAGCAAGACGCTCGGATTGTGTAGTGAGAAGACGGGCGGATTGGAGACAATCCGCTCGGATTGTTCTTCAGCAGTGATTCTTCTTCTTTTCTCCCCTTTTGCTCATTCCCATTTTATTCTTGCGGGATTGGTCTTTAGTTCCTTGCTTCCTCTTCATACTAGTCCATCTAGTATCGTCAAGTAGCTTCCAAATATGCACGAAAGACGGGAATTTCCGCCTTATTCTCTCCTTTTCTACAAAACATATGAAATGCGATAGAAAAGCAAATAGGAAGGTTTTGACGGATAAAATGGCCATAAAATGTTATAATAGTATGCAAAATAGGCTCAATTAGGGGACTAAATGTGCGCATTTAATGGTCACATCAGTCATCTCGCCAGATACCGTTGATTTCGGGGTCGCGAGGGTACCTTGAAGGGGTATTCCTTTGAGGATATTTTTGTGGGGGAAGTTTTTTTAAGGTTCATTATGGTGGCGTTGATTATTGTGCGGTTGATTATGGTAGTTTATATAGTGAGGTGCATGCCAAAATGGTCGCGGGAGTAGTCCCTTCTGGAACTGGGGATTTTGGGTGCTTGAAGGACCCTCCCTTGGACGTGGTGCAGGTTGTTGGCGGTTTGAATATTAGCTGGTGGTAAGCATCCTCAAGTCAGGTGATCCTTTATGAGAGGTTGGCTATGGCTTCTTCAACTTGCCGAAACATGGCGAGCATGGTTGCGGCGCGAAATACGAACATCCTGTCCGGGGTGTCCTTTTTAAAGGCATTCATCTCGTCCTTAATATTAGGATGAGGTGTGAGCAATCACGAGTTGGCTCGTTATTGGAGATGGCGTAGATTCCCAAGGGGTTTGTTTTGTTGTTTGGTTTTGGTGGCGGAGGTAGAGGTAATTCTCCCTTCTCAATCATATCCTGGATAGCAAGCTTCAGTTTGAAGCAAGTTTCTCTGTCGTGGCCTTTGCCATGGTGTTATTGGCAATAGGCGTTAGGGTTCCAAAACCGGGTTTTCCCCGGAGTGGGCCCGATTGTTTGTAGTTTCCCTTGGTCTATAAGCCTTTTAGGGCGCAAGCATAGAATGATCCTAAGTTGGTGAATGCCCTTTGGGGACGCTCGGCTTTCTTTGTAGTTAATTCGAGCAGGTTGACCTCGTCAATCTTAGTTGCTTGACCGTAGGTACGAGATCCAGTTGATGTAGACCCCTGATAGCCTCTACCTGTTATTTTTTGATATAATGCCCTTGTGTAGGACGTCTTCAATACGGGTCCCGAGGATCTGCAGATCCTGGAAAGTTTTGATGTTTTGATACCTTAGCAGATTGACATAAATTGGACGGAAGTTGTTGACAAATTTCTCCACCAAGGTTGATTCGCTCGGTTTACTGACCAATTGGGTGTTCACCCTCCTCCAACGGGTTAGGAATTCGGTGAATCCCTTCTTGTCATTCTGAGTCAGGACCTCGAGAGTGCGGGCGTGGGCTTGGATTTCGAAATTTTCAACGTATTGTTTAGCAAATTCAACGGCGACTTCATCCTAAGTGTTAATGCTCTTTGGGTCGAGGGAATAATATTATTGACGGGGGATCGGCTCCAAGGACGATTGAAAGATCTGGGTGAAGAGTTTATGTTTAACCCCTTTGATGGACATGTAATCCTTGAAGGTTCGGATGTGATTGAGTGGGTCCTCCACTCCCTTGAACTTAGGCACATTAAATAAAGGTAAAGATGTCACGTAGCGGATCCTCGATGTGTTCGAACATACGATTGTTTTCGAGGTGAATGTTGTTACCACGAGCCAAGAGTTGCTCTTCCAAGGGCTTGAGCCTTTTCTCAGTTTTGGTTAAGGGCGGAGTATTATGTTCTCCGGTTTCCTTGTTTTAAAGGGTGTCGATACGGGTCTCGACACGGTCCAGAGTGACCTTAACGGCTGTGAGCAGGCTTCCTAGCTGAGCAGTTATGAGATATCTGTTGTCATCATTGTTGTTGTTTGACAAAGCTAAAGATGGGGCCATGGTTCTGAGGCAGAAAATGGCTCACGTTACATCCCAAACCGACACAGTTTAACGGATAAACGCAGAAAACACAAAGGATGGAAAGACACTTTGGACCCAGCGAGACGAGGGTAACCGCGTGTGGTGCCTCGGTGCTAAGTCGATTTGTGGTGTGACGGTATTGACCGGACTTTGACTTGCTTTCAATGTGATGGCGTGACGCCGTTGAACGAATCTCGAGGTGAGGCGACTCATAAGTAAAGACCCACAAGTATGTTTGCTTTGACTCGGTAGACATGAGGCGGAATTGTAGTAGTGGACTGAAATTTTCGAAACTAGAAATTTTCAAAAAAATCATTTGTTGCTTTTTGGACAGCTTCCGAAGAGTGGGGATCTCCAAAAGGTTGTCTAGTTGAAAAGGGTCGTCTTAGGTTTATTTTCAAAAGATGGTTCGAGTTAAAGTTCCGGTGGCTTTGAAAACGAAGTCTTGTTTCTGAAGACAGTTTTGAAATTGAAAATCGTGTGTTTTCAAAATCGAGATTTGCAAGGTTAAAAATTGTTGTGGTCTTGAGAACAATGTGTTTTCCTCGGGATTTGAAAAGCCTAAAAAAAAGTGTCTCATTTTCGGGTTTTGAAAGGGCCATTATGTCGGCGCAAAATGGTTAAAAATCTGTTTTTAAACAGCCATTATGACGGTGCAAAAAGGTGCTTTTTGAACGGTTGTAAAAACTGGTTTGAAAATCGTCATTACGACATCATGAAAAAAAGGGTGTTTTTGAAATGATTGTAAGAACCGGTCGGCATTACGACGGCATAAAAAGGATGCTTCTGAAAAGGTTGTAAACACCGGTTTGAAAATCATCATTACGACGGCGTAAAAAGGGTGTTTTTTTGAAACGGTTGTAAAATCCGATTTGAAAATCATCATTACGACGGCATAAAAGAGTGTTTTTTGAAACAGTTGTAAAAAACGATTTGAGAATCATCATTACGACGGCATAAAAGGGTGCTCTACGGTCGGCGAAAAACCGAGGTTTCAAATGGCTATTATAACGGCGCAAAAAGATGTTTTCAAAGTATGGAAATGACACGGAAGGACTTATGATCACATAGCATATAAGCACTTGCGGTTCACTATATTATGCATAATGCTGACACGGTTTTTGGCTTAATAAGGGTAGTTACACACCAAGCGATCAATCCCCGATTTTAGAAAGGGATACCAATCCAATCAAACTATGTAAGGTTGGTGCCCTAGCCTCATGCACGAAGGAAATGAATGCACTTTGAAGAAACAGAAATGTATAACGCCAATGGTATGCTTGACGCAATCAGGATTCGAGACGTGAGGATGAGAAAACTCACTCCGACGGGATGAGCCAATTGGTCGGGAAAGGTTAAGTTATGGGCCCAGACAAGGAACCCGACTTATGACCGTAATATCAAATAATGCATTTCAACAGAGACCTCGTTCGAGGCTCGCCATCTAGAGATCGCAAAGACACAAGTGTCCTAGTTATCCCCAACGGAATCGCTAATCTGTGGACATGGGCCACCTGCACGCCAAGCCAATCTGTGGACGTGCAACAATCGGAAAGCCACGCTCGGCGGCGTATTAAATGCTTTCGACCAGATCGTTTTATATCAGTCGGTTTCATCTCGGTAAGGGTCTCGAAATGATGCATAGATGTTCGGAGTCACCACCAAGCAATTATGGGATGCCTAGAAATCATTCGAGTCCCCTTTATACGTAGGCCAATCAAGGCACAAAGTGGTGCTTGACATAGGTACTAATGATAAGGAATAGTCCCTCTTTAGCATCCTATTGCTAGAATCACTCTAGTTCGCCCTTGATAAGGTCGTCCACTATCCAAAGTATCCGAGTAAGAGGTGAAGGTACGTATTGGTAAGCCCTTTAATCGGACATCCAATCCCGCTCGCGGTAGTGGCCTCTATTGATCGATCTTTGTTGATTAAATGCAAAAATTGATAAAACGGGTTAAATGCATGAATGCGCTTCCACAAGTTTAAACCTAACATGTGAAATTTGCTATGTTGTTTATCCAAATATTAAGTAATTGATGTCGAGTTGAATTTAATGTTGAATTGCATGCAAGACTTAAATTAAACATCCATTTACCGAATTAGGTTTATGGTGCATAACTTGATCCATTTGTCTTAGAAAAGTGTTTTGTAAATATAAAGTATAAAATACGGACTTGTCAATCTGGTCCGTCATGTATTTGGGCTAACCGAATCCTAGACGAATGCTGAAAAGGAAACAGGAGCATCTCCAAGCAGCCTACTGAGGCGCGAGCAATAAGGTGATGCAAGGGAGCCTGTCCAGATTCGAAAACTGGACATCACGAGACCTGTTTAGGCGCGAGTCATGTGACGACCTAAAAGGTGTCTCCTGGTTGTTTAAAGTGTTCATAAAATTGTTTGTAAAAGGGTGTCAAAATCCGTTTTGTTGAAAAGATCGCTAAAACCGTTTTTTTGCTAATATGAAGAACGAGACTTGAATAATTGTCATTATGTTGACAATATTCAATGTCGGGTTCGGTTTTGCAAGCTTGACATGAATAGTTTTGTAAAAAAATATGCAAAACTATTTGATATGAACTAAATATGTTAAGTTCATTACTTTGTACATAATGTGTAAACATATACTTAATATGAACTAATTGTGTTAAGTTCATTGCTTTGTAATTAGTCAAAGTTTATCATCGTACTCGGATTAAACCGACATGGTATATAGAACCAAGAATGATTATCCATGTATGACTAATATGGTTGTTTTCAAAATGTAAACAAATGAATAAAAGGCTTTAAAATACCCTTTAAAATCTAATTAACCAAATATTATCACTGAGACACGAATTAAACCGTCATGCTATGAGGAACCAAGGGCGAATATAATTTATGGTTAAAAATATTCACTATAAAAATGATTTGAAACAGTAAAAACCGACTGTAAATAAATGAAAATGGGAAAGAATGAACTCAAACACGTTTGAGTTTTGACCTAGGCAACCATAATTGGCGTGAGCCACCTAATTGTGACTAGGGGCTTCTGTTTCAGGTCAGTACTCAGTTTTGGCTCATTCAATCAGTATTTTGCACCATGTTATGAAAGTTTTAGCATGTTCAGGTTATAAAAACATATGACAGAACATGAAAGAAGAGAATTAGTTACACCCACATACTTACATGCTAGGTTGCTTGACTAGAAATTGACGAAAGTGTAAAAACTTGTTGAGTCGGAAAATTCGATTTAAAACCGTTTCTGTACAGTAAGGAGTGTTGCTTTGTTTAGTGATGGTGTAGTTGGTCGAAGTGGTAAGTCAAGTGATTTAATGCACGATGACGGTTCCAAACAATGTGTAAGGCTCGTATTTTCGATCGGTAGGTCAAAAATACGTGTCGTTTGTTGACTCGGGAAGTCGAGGTCTAGAATTTTAAGGAAGAAAAGAGGGGGAGGACGCTCGAGTACCTTCAAATGGTGGCATTTGAGGGGTATTTATAGGGGATTGTGTGGTTGTGTGCGTTTTGAGCGACGTGGCCATATAGGCTACTCGAAGAGGCGCGAGCATATCCGCGGATCTTCGAGCTGTCTTCTCAATATCACGCATTTGGATTTATGGTTTGTCTATCTAGGTTTTGGATGTCATGATTGTTGTACATGACCATCAAGTATACCGTGTATACATAGCTATACATAGCATGGAAGTTTTGTGTTTTTTTGTGTTTGACTTGGTTTGACCCGTTGTTGGAGTCGAGATTTGAATTTCGAGTCGGTTTTTCGTCCAGTGTCGGTTTTGACTCTAGTTAGTGTTATTGCGACCCCGTCGTCGTGCATAAAACACTCCAGGTATGTTTGAAATGTTTTGTTTTCAAAATCATTTCGAGTTTTCCGACGCATAGTTATACAAAATGTCGATCAAACGTAGCGATTCCTAATCATGTTGCAGTCCGATAATCATCGGTTGTTTGTTGGGGATTCAACAGATACTGGGTATTTACAGCTTGTTGTCCCAAATATAAAAAGCTCCCATGGACTGAACATAAGTCAAGCAGCAAAGTCAAGGCAATCTTGAAAAGGCTCTAATTCAGCAATAGTTACTTTGACCCCCATTCTTTCTTTAGCATATAAGACACAATTAAAATCTCCCCCTACACACCAAGGCCCACGAATATAAACTGAAATTCTCTTTAAATTAGATCATAGAGATTCTCTCTCAACAACTTCATTGAAAGCATGCACAATAGTATGGAAGAATTGGATTTGAGAGCTTTTGACATTCACCAACATGTGAATGAAATGAGCATTGTACTCCAGAAATTGAATATCAATTTGAGAGGGCTACCATTGTGCCCAGACCGATATGCAAGATTTCTGGAAATACTTCAATCAATAAAAACATTATTCGGAGTTTTATTAAGTTTATAAGGCTTAATTTCGGTTTTTGTTTTTTTTTTTTTTTGAAAACCCAAAATGGTAATAATTCATATCATAAAAATCTTCTAACCCAGCCGCAATAATAAGCCTACATTATTATTAAGCATAAACCTATTTACCTCCATTTGCTTCTCCTCCCTATTCATCCCCCTCACAATCCAAAACCCACAATTAATCATGATAAAGGAGTGAGAGGGTCAATACCATCTAGACCAATGCCCTTCTTAGGAGAACTGGATTCACTGAGGGCTTCCATATGAGTTGTTGAAGCCTGCAATGTTCTGCCCCCACTATCATACCCCTATCTTGTAACACCCCCATACTCCAAGTGCCTTACCAGGACCACTCAGGTATGAAGACATTACCATCTCGGTTACCCGAGGCAATGATAATCAAACAACAATAAAGAAACAATGTTTATTATAACTAATTTAGTGAATAGATACAATCCTCAAAACCAAACCAAAAGTACGATACATGATTTCAAAATGACTGTTCTAACTGAAATGTAAATAAACTAAAGGCTACAGCGGAAGACTCCTATCATCATGTCGTGGCATCCCACTATCCAAGACTCATCTCAATACTCGCTCAATATCCGCTCACCATCCGCGAATGGATCACCGCAGTTTACAAAACAACACCGGGTCGACTAATCACACAATCAACATGTATAACAAGTAATAAGATAAACAGACAAATGACTTAACTGTCACACACACACACACACACACAAACCAACCAATTCCCATCATCTCAATCCCGATCGTCCACCTTTGGACCACCCCGTCGGTGGGGGACCGCAGCCGTACCCACCAAATCCCCGCTCCACATAGTGAGCGATAACCCTGTCCATTAATGTGCACATCCCCTTCCGTGGCGGGTTCCACGAAGGGCGAAACTAGGCGTGAAGTCACTCCCGCAAGTGACCCCACTCAGCCGAGAACGCGTCTCGAGAACCATCAACAAAGCAATCACAACCACAAACACAAGACAATCATTATATCAAACAACCAAATACAACACATCACCAATATCCCATTATGGGACTAATACCGAGTAGGAAATCCTATCCGGAAAGCACAACAAATGATCAGACGGTATCAACAATTTGTATCAAAAAGCCTCTTCTACGAACCCTCCTCCTATCATATAACACATAGAGGCTACACATCACATACTACACACAAAAACCCCCAATCTCTAAATTAGGGTTTAACCAAATCAAGGGAAAAACAATAAAAAGGGTACGTAGATCTTACCCTCGACGCAAGGAACTCAACGATACGAATAACGACAAGAACTGACCGTCTGAGCTCCGGGAATTGCTAAGAATGCGATTAGGAAGATGAACTGGTTGCTTTCTCTCTTAAACAGGGATTTAGGTTTTGTAAAAGTGATTTAAAACAATGACGACGGAACTTAAATACCTTAATCGCATAATTAACAAAACCCGAGAAAACTCCCCGTAAAACCGGACACTCGATCGAGTACCCAAGGTACTCGATCGAGTACCCCCTTACTCGATCGAGTACCCCAGCTACTCGATCGAGTACCCAACAGTCGAAACTATTTTATTTCGCAACTTACCCTTACTCGACAGAGTAAGGCCTACTCGATAGAGTACCCCAAGACTTATAAATACGGAGTATTACAGTCTTCCTTCCTTAAAAGGAACTTCGTCCCCGAAGTTCAAACCACTACTAACAAAGGTACTCCCACAACATTCCCGACTCAAAAGCCAAACAAAATTTAACATAAAACATGATACTAACCCAACTCATCCCGACAAACATACCGACACTACATATAAAAGGTGTATAAAACTCTTAAAACTGCTCGCGATCATCTCCTACCCTCCTAAAAGAAACAAGGTTACGTCCCCGTAACCATACATACCTGATCAAAGAGGAAAGGGTAACGCTCTTTCATAGCTTCCTCTGGCTCCCATGTAGCTTCCTCGGTCTCGTGGTTAGACCACAGGATCTTAAGCAAAACTGTCTCACCACTCCTAGTCTTTCTAACCTTTCGGTCTAGAATCTGCTTAGGCACCTCAAGATATGATAAGGACTCATCTAGCTCTAAGCTCTCTGCCTCCAACACATGTGACGGGTCACTCACATACTTCCGCAGCTGCGATACATGAAACACATTATGCACTCTCTCTAACGCATTTCGTAAAGCCAGACGATAAGCAACTTCCCCAACTCGCTCTAAGATCTCATAAGGCCCTATAAACTTCTGACTTAGCTTGCCTTTCTTCCCAAATCTCATAACCCCACGCATAGGAGACACTTTCAAAAGAACTTTGTCCCCAACTTGAAACTCTATGTCCCGACGATGTAGATCTGCATAACTCTTTTGTCGATCCTGGGCCGCTCTCATCCGTTCCCTGATCATCTTAATCTGTTCCACCATCTCATGCACCATCTCTGGTCCTAAAACCCTTTGCCTCAAAGACTATCGTCCCAACAGATTGGACTCCTACATCTCCTCCCATACAAAGCCTCAAACGGTGCCATACCTATTGGTGTGATAATGTTATTGTAAGAAAATTCTATCAAGTCCGGCCCTCTGCTCCCGCCTACCACCAAAATCCATCACACAAGCTCGCAACATATCCTCAAGAGTCTTGATTGTTCTCTCGATCCGCCCGTCGTCTGTCGCAGGATGAAATGCTGTACTCATCTTCAAAGTTGTTCCCAACGATTCCTGCAACTCTTTCCAAAACCTCGATATAAACCTCGCATCTCTGTCAGACACTATGTCCTTAGGGACTCCATATAACTTAAGCACGTTCTTTCGATAGGCCATAGCCAATTATGCCTTAGTCCATGTATCTTTCATTGGAACAAAGTGAGCTGACTTGGTCAGACGATCCACTATCACCCAAATCATGTTGTTACCTTGTTGACTCTTTGGCAAACCCACAATGAAATCCATGGAAATGGATTCCCACTTCCACTCAGGCACCTCTAAAGACTGAATCTTACCTTGTGGTCGTCATTTGTTCACCTTTAACTCTCGGCATGTCAAACAACGGGACACAAACTCACCTGTCTCTTTCTTCATCCAGGCCACCAAAACGTTTTCTTCAAATCCTTGTATAGCTTGTCTCCACCTGGATGAACTGAATATGGTGTGCAATGTGCCTCTGTCATGATCGTCTTTTTCAACTCCTCATCATTAGGAACACACCACCTACCATCAAACCTCAAACTACCATCGGTATGAATAGAAAAGCGGGACACTTTGTCCCTTTCGCTACTCCACTCTCCACTCCACTATCTTAGGATCCAAAGCCCGCTTATCCCGAATATCATCATAAAACTCCGGATGTCTTGTCACATCACCCATGGCATCTCCTTTCGCATCATATGTATCCCAAAGCTCGCTACCTCATCCCTCGGCCTCATCAAAGATAGAGCTGTACACAAGGAATGTACACTCTTCCTACTCAAAGCATCAGCAACAACATTGGCCTTCCCTTCATGGTAGATGATTTCCATGTCGTAGTCGCCAATCAACTCCATCCACCTCCTCTGTCTCATGTTCAACTCCTTCTGCGTGAAGATGTACTTAAGACTCTTGTGATCGGAAAATACCTTAAAGATTGCTCCATAAAGGTAATGTCTCCAAATCTTGAGAGCAAACACCACCGCACCCAACTCCGGATCATGTGTAGGGTAGTTCTCCTCATAAGGCTTCAATCGCCTAGAAGCATAGGCAATCACTTTACCATTCTGCATCAACACACATCCCAGCCCATTCTTCGAGGCATCGGTATAAACCTCAAAATTCTCGCTCCCTTCAGTAATGCTAGGACGGGAGAGCGTGGTCAAACGCTCCTTTAATGTCCTGGAACGCCGTCTCACAACTCTCATCCCAACGAAACCTGTTCTCTTTCCTCATCAACGCTGTCATCGGTCTAGCTATCTTGGAGAAATCTTTCACGAACCGTCCGTAGTATCCAGCTAAACCCAAGAAACTCCTAACCTCAAGAACATTCTTGGTGCTTCCCACTTTGTGTCCGCCTCAATCTTCGCCGGATCCACATCTACCCCATCTTTAGAGATTACATGCCCCAGAAAAGCAACTTTCTCTAACCAGAACTCACACTTGGACAGCTTGGCATACAACTCATGATCCCTCAAAGTCTGCAACACGATTCTCAAATGCTCCTCGTGCTCCTCCTTAGTCTTAGAGTAGACTAAGATATCATCGATAAACACCACTACAAACTGGTCCAAGAACTGTCTGAAGATTCTATTCATCAAATCCATAAACACTGCCGGCGCATTAGACAACCCAAACGGCATCACCACATACTCATAATGACCATACCTTGACGTGAAAGCTGTCTTTGGTATGTCCACCTCTCTAATCTTCACCTGATGGTACCCCGACCTCAAATCAATCTTAGAAAAGACTGTTGCATCGCTGAACTGATCAAACAGGTCATCTATCCTTGGCAAAGGATACTTGTTCTTTATCGTCACACGGTTCAGCTCCCTGTAATCTATGCACAGCCTCAAGCTCCCATCTTTCTTCTTCACAAAAAGAACTGGTGCTCCCCAAGGCGATACACTTGGTCTAATGTATCCCTTCTCTATCAAATCATCCAACTGCTTCCTAAGTTCCTCCATCTCCTTAGGACCCATACGGTACGGTGCCTTAGAGATTGGTCCCGTCCCTGGCTTCAACTCGACGGTGAAATCTATCTCCCTCTTCGGTGGCAACCCCGGAATCTCCTCTGGAAAAACATCTGCAAACTCTCCCACCACCGGTATCTCATCAATCAGGGCTCTCTATCCGATCATCTCTCACATGGCACAGGATCAAAGGACATCCCTTCCTCAGATAAGACTTCAAGGTAACAGCTGCAATCAACTTAACTTTGGGTTTGACTAGAAACCCACGATAAGACACACTAACACCCTTTGGACCTCTTAAGGACACTTTCTTTTGATGACAGTCTATCTTAGCTTTATACTTTCCTAACCAATCCATCCCAACTATCATCTCAAAACCGTTAAAAGGAAACTCTAGCAAGTCTACAGGGAAATCAACTTGCCCAACTATCAAAGATACATCCCTGAACAATCTCCCACACGATACAGACTCACCCGAAGGTATGAAAATTTGCTCGCTAACAGACTCGTATACTCTCAAACCCAACTGTTTTACATGACTCGAAGACACAAATGACTGAGAAGCCCCCGAATCAAACAAAACAAAGGTAGGAATACCATTAACAAGGAATGTACCGGTGATAACGTGCGCATCTTCCTCAGCTGCTTTCTTCTCCATCATGAACAACTTGCCACTGGTCTTCTGCCCACCTCCCTGGACAGTGCTAGCTGATGCGGTCGGCTTAGCACCCGACCCTTGATTGTTGTTGTTGTTGTTCGCTGGTGTTTTTCGATAAGAATTACCGCCGTTGCGGTTGCCTCCCACGGTAACTCGACTTCCCGGTTTGGCCATGATCCAGCCGGTCCGTTGCTCACGAAGCTCGTGCGGGCCTCCGAAAAGATCCCGGTGCACTCGTGCACTCATGTCTCTTGTGGCCTACACCACCACAACCATAGCAGTTCACTCCCCAACTATTACTCACACTCCCACGGCCACGCCCAAAGGAAGCCCCAAAGACTAAACCCGGACCCTTAAGAAAATCCCTTAGACCGATTGTGGTTCGCCTTTCTTGTGATTCGACCTGGCCACCACCCTCGCTCTCGGACTTCCTCTTCTCACCACCCGACCTCTCCTGAGCCATCTCCACCAACCTCTCCGCTCTCCCAGCCCTCTCATAAGCTTCCTTAACATCGGTAAGGATCCCCACGGGTAACTTATCCATAATCTTGGTGGTCAACCCCCTCTCAAACCTCAATGCCAAATTCTCCTCACTCAAACCCATGTCCTCAAAGATACCTAGACTTCTCATTGAACAAACTGTAGTACTCAGCCACGACATCTCAAAGAGTCATCTTAAAACCATCAAACTCTTCTCTCAACTTACTCCTCACATGTTCCGGTACAAACTCCTTTCTCACAACCCTACGAAACTCCTCCCAAGGTATAGCAGGTAAGCCTTGGTTGGTATATATTTCCTTAGCACTCACCTTCACCGAATCCCACCACTTGCCTGCGCCTCCCTCGATAGAACGCACTGTTCCACTCTCATCTCATCGGGACAATGAACCAAGTCTAAAATGTTCTCCATCTCTCTCAGCCAACTATCAAGCAGATTAGGCTCCCCAACTCCCTTGTACTCTTTCGGGTTAAACCTCGCAATATAGAGGCTGATTTTAGAGTGATCAACCTCCTTCTCCTTATTCTTATCCTTGTCCTCATTCACTCTCTTCAGGGTCTCAGTAAGAGCATCCTGGTGCTCTAACATCTTAACGATGTCATCCACGGTCATGAGCTCAGCTCTCGCATACAAAGCAGTTCTCTTGGGCGGCATCTTGAAGCTATATAAGAAAGGGTAAACATAAACACACGTACTAAACCTCAAAAAACGAAAACACGCTGCCCAGAACCCACTCGATCGAGTTCCCAAACACACTCGATCGAGTAACGGGCTACTCGATCGAGTGCCCCACGTACTCGATCGAGTACCCAAACTCCAGACCCCAAACAGACCTTCTGATCTCTTACCTACTCGATCGAGTATCTAGGCTACTCGATCGAGTGACCCCCTACTCGATCGAGTACCCCTAGTTACTCGATCGAGTGCCCCAAAACTCGATTCTGGACTCAAAATCGCCAAAAACCCACCCGATCGAGTCAGTCTCACTCGATCGAGTAACACTAATTCATAGAAGCTACCCGCATGTTACGTCATATGCTAACATGCTAAACTTTATAAACCACATTATATCATAATAAGCATGCTACGCATCTTTTCTACTATCTACGAAATCATTTCATCATATTATTAAATGCCACATTGTAAATCATCCAACATGTTATCATCTCATCAACAAGTTTCCTCATATCACCATTTTCTTTCACATGCTCAACTTTCTACTTCAACATCCAACAATTAACACATTCCATCACATTCGTAAACAAGTTAACCAAACACACATACGACTCGACAAACACTTCCCCCATGTGACCGGTTCAAAGTTGTAGGGCGACCCCTGCGACTTTAGGACGTCTCCCAAGCCTTTGCACTAGCTCCCACAACTTTTACCCCGGGTTCATTTTAATTGACTCCCTATGTTCATTAAGTTCATTGGTTACAGGTTTCAGGATCGTCGCTCTGATACCATTTGTAACACCCCCATACTCCAAGTGCCTTACCAGGACCACTCAGGTATGAAGACATTACCATCTCGGTTACCCGAGGCAATGATAATCAAACAACAATAAAGAAACAATGTTTATTATAACTAATTTAGTGAATAGATACAATCCTCAAAACCAAACCAAAAGTACGATACATGATTTCAAAATGACTGTTCTAACTGAAATGTAAATAAACTAAAGGCTACAGCGGAAGACTCCTATCATCATGTCGTGGCATCCCAGCTATCCCAGTACTCATCTCAATACCTGCTCAATATCTGCTCACCATCCCCGAATGGATCACCGCAGGTTTACAAAACAACACCGGGGTCAGTACTAATCACACAATCAACATGTATAACAATAATAAGATAAACAGACAGCTTAACTGTCACACACACACACACACACAGCCAACCAATTCCCATCATCTCAATCCTGACTGTCCACTGGACCAGCCCTGTCAGTGGGGGACCGCAGCCGTACCCACCAAATCCCCGCTCCACATAGTGAGCGATTACCCTGTCCATTAATGTGCACATCCCCTTCCGTGGCGGGTTCCACGAAGGGCGAAACTAGGGCGTGAAGTCACTCCCGCAAGTGACCCCACTCAGCCGAGAACGCGTCTCGAGAACCATCAACAGCAATCACAACCACAAACACAAGACAATCATTATATCAAATAACCAAATACAACACATCACCAATATCCCATTATGGGACTAATACCGAGTAGGAAATCCCCGGAAAGCACAACATCAGGACGGTATCAACAAATTTGTATCAAAAAGCCTCTTCTACGAACCCTCCTCCTATCATATAACACATAGAGGCTACACATCACATACTACACACAAAAACCCCCAATCTCTAAATTAGGGTTTAACCAAATCAAGGGAAAAACAATAAAAAGGGTACGTAGATCTTACCCTCGACGCAAGGAACTCAACGATACGAATAACGACAAGAACTGACCGTCTGAGCTCCGGGAATTGCTAAGAATGCGATTAGGAAGATGAACTGGTTGCTTTCTCTCTTAAACAGGGATTTAGGTTTTGTAAAAGTGATTTAAAACAATGACGACGGAACTTAAATACCTTAATCGCATAATTAACAAAACCCGAGAAAACTCCCCGTAAAACCGGACACTCAATCGAGTACCCAAGGTACTCGATCGAGTACCCCCTTACTCGATCGAGTACCCCAGCTACTCGATCGAGTACCCAACAGGTCAGAAACTATTTTATTTCGCAACTTACCCTTACTCGACAGAGTAAGGCCTACTCGATAGAGTACCCCAAGACTTATAAATACTGAGTATTACATATCTAGCTACCCTAAGGTGTCTAACTGGGATACTAAACCATCTTTATCAACATCAGCTTTTATTGTGTGTATGTGTGTATGTCCTGTTGTGGAGGTTGCTCTTTCAGGATCACTGGACATAGCACCACCGGTCTCACCACTTCTTTAAGCACTAGTTTAAGACCCTGCACCTTCATTGGCCTCCAAACTTTCCGAACCACCTGAGGATACTTTTCATAATGTTTTGAAAACTTATCCATAAAGCTATTTCTATTAGGTTTTGGAAACTTTTCATAAGGTAATATTAAATAACAATTCCGCTTGCACACAAAGTAATTATTATGTAAAACTTAATTAAATTAGGATATGACTCCATTTGCAAAATAAAAAGCCTTAGACATTCTACCATTTACGTTCTTTTGCTCAATCGACAACCATCAGGATTATCTTTTTGGGTATTTGTCCGAACAGTCAGTGAGACTGTTCTTTATAGTTAATCGGTGAATCTGCATATACATCAAACCCCTCTTCTTGAAAAAATAATTGTCTCAATCTTCGAAATATACAATGCCACTGGGATTAAACACAATCCTGAAGAATAACATCCATTAGCTCACCGTTACCATAATCGTCGTATATTTGTCGTAAATCAAAATTTAAATAAGAATTAACTTCCACGTGTATTTCTTCAGAAATATTAAACTCTCAAAAAACTTTGTATAACCAGGACCGCGTAGGTCAACTTCATGTTGGTAATGTTCCATATGTTTTCCCATGATAATTATCTTTGTAAGACAAACAAATTTAGAAGTTTATTTAAACCTTGCTCTGATAACCAATTTGATGTAACACTTTTCACAAGTTTAATGTCCTTAGAGTAAAAATCGCAACGGAATAAAAGTATTGTATTTTTGGTGTTTTGATATGTGAATTTGCAACTTTGGAACCAATAACATCTAGTAGTTAATCATCACCATAATCGTCATATATTAGTGACAAATCAAAATTTGAAGAAGAATTATCTTCCAAGTACATGTACTTCTTCAAAAAAAAAAGCTTAAACTCTCAAAAAAATACTTTGTATAACTAGGAACGTGTAGATCAACCTCATGTTGGTAATATTCCATCTTTTTGCCCATGATAATATATGTTCCCAAGACAAACACATCAAGAAGTGTATTTAAACCTTTCTCTGATAACCAATTTGATGTAAAATTTTCATAAGTTTAATATTTTTAGAGTAATAATTACAGCGGAATAAAAGTATTATATTTTTAGTATTTTGATATGTGAAATTGCTCTCAACCTTGCAAGGACTTGAACAAAAACACGAATTCAACCTTGCAAGGAGGAATTAAGACGATTTTAATCACGTAAGAAATAAATTAAAATCATATAACTCGCAAATTAAATGAACACACACAAGTTAAAACTTTAAACAATCTCTCCAATTAAATAACAAGAACTACAAGCATCCTATTTATACTATTAAATATCCTTCCTTAAATAGATTAGGAAAGGCTCTAAAAGACTCCTAAAATAATTAGGAAAGTAACACACTTTCCGTAAAACTATTACTACAAGTTTTTATTAGTTTTTGGAAGCTTTTCTAAGGTAATATTAAATAACAATTCTGCTTGCATTCAAAGTGACTATTATGTAAAGCTTAATTAAACTAGGATATGACACCTTTTAGAAAATAACAAACCTTAGACGTTCTCCCATGTACGTCCATTTGCTGAATCAGCAGCTATCAGGACTATCTTTTTGGGCGTTTGTCTGGACAATCAGTGAGACTATTATTTTTAGCTGATCGGTGCATCTATATATGCATCATGAGTCGTATGCAAAATGTGATGAGTACCACGATAAGAATACGTCTTATATGGTCGAATGATCAAGCACGTAATCTATTTATAGATAAATAGTGAAAAAGTGGTCTGTTTTTGAATTCTGGTGCAATGAAGCACCATAAAAGAGGCGTAGCATTTGTTGCACTCTTTCAAAGTGTTTGAAAATCGTTGTTTTACTTCGCCTTTGTTTCGCGTATTAAGGAAACAGATAGACTTATATCGTTTGCGATAGAATATAAGTTTTCGACCAAAACTCAAACACTTCAAAATATCTTGAGATGATTTCCGAAATATTCCATCTCGAGACGAGACAAAATCTAAATTTGGGGACAATTTTGCCCCCGGACTGTGAATTGACTCTAATTATTGTCAAAAAGACCGTAATGACACCTAGATGACAACAAAAGGGTTAACAAGAGTGCCGAGTTACCGTTTATTAACCGATTTATGAAATGTCATAAAAATCGCGGCCTCTGCTATACATGACATCTGATTCATCATCGGGTGAATTTTGGGATATACAGACACGAGTGTCTACATGCTTCAAAAATTATTTCTTTTGATTTTGTTTGAACATCGTAAATAACTCAACATCTATATCTATATCTATATTATATAATTAAAAGGCTGGGTAAAAGCAATTAATTTAATTCCCTATGTCACTATCAATTAATTTAATTCCACATAGGATTAGCAATCAATTTACTTTCTATGCATTTTAATTATTTATTTAATTTAATTATTAATTACCAATCCAAAAAGAGGGGAACAAAAAAGGAGTAGAAAAAAAAGAGTAGTTTAGTATTCACAATTCACCCAACCTCATCCAATTTCACTTCCAATTCCACCGACACCAAAATACCAACTTCACTCCCTTACTATTATTTATCTATGATTTATCTATCAATACAATTTACTTAAAATACTACATAAAGCATTTAATTTTATTTCACATGGCATTTCTAACATTTAATTTTAATCCACATGACATTTTTTAATCCATTAATCCATAAAATATTATATTATTATTATTACCTATACAATATAGTTAAAAGGTTAGATAATTCATTAAATTTTATTCCATGTCACTAATGCATTAAATTTTATTAAAAATTAACGTATCTAAACAATATTATTAAAATGCTAGATTGAGCAATTTTCTAAAGTGTCACGTGTTAACCTCTTAATTTTCTAAATAATATATACAATATAGTTAAAAGACATTTGAAACTTAAAAAATGTTTTTCAAGTAAAAAAGTTACTTAAAAAAACCTCATTAAAAATGGGTTTTATGTCTAACCTTAAAGTTGAGTAACACCCAAAAACCCTTTATCTTTTACACTCTTAAATTTTATGTCTTAATTTTCACGCCTCCTCCTCTCCCAATAATAAATTAGAAGGATAACCTAAAAGACGTAATTGCTATATAGACTTTGTACTCAACGGTCAACATGAGTTCTATCTCTACGATTCCACCATGCAATTACAACTATTTTCTCTCCTGTGTCATTCATTTTCTCAATTTGTAAGCTTCATTTTATTGTCATTAAATTGAGTAATTAAGGAAGAATAAGGGGCAAGCCTTCACTATTTTTTCTTTTATTTCACCCTCTTTTTATTGTACGATTTCTAGATCTTATTTTTTTGAAGTAACAATTGTGATAGAGTATTTGATTATGTTGTTTTGTTGTTAATTAGGTTGTGAATGAATAACAATGCATTATAAATATTATTCTATTAGAGAAATGAAAGGGAATGGAAAGAAAAGGAAACAGAAAGATCCATACTCAATTTTGGAGAAAATGTAGAAAAATGACTTGCATATAATGTTGTACACAAAGTCTCATTTAGGTTTGTGTTGTTTTTGTTAGTTATTCAATAGCGTTTAATGATATAGGTGAAGTGATGAATTTAGTGACTCTAGAAGATACCTTATAGTTGATTAAGAAATATGTAATATTTTCATTTAATTAATTAAATTTTTTCTTTAGTTTTGTATGACTTAATTTATAGTGTTGGTTAAGTGGTTATGTAATTAAATTATATCATTGATTAATTGGTTATGTTGCATTGACGGTATTATGGCCTTTCAATGTACTTCAGTTTAATACAATTCACCATTGCTTAGAATGTCGCATGATTTTAAAAAAATATAGGTATATGTAATCAATAGATAATTATGTTTTATACTCCGTACTAAGGTTAAACTTAGATGATAAGTTATAATTGGTTTAAAATGGTAATTAACCCTTAACTTTAGTTATTTGTAGAATTAAGTCGTTGAGTTTTAATCTATAGCATTTAGGATCCTTAACTTTGTCCATCTATTTAAACAATTCATTGACACAAAAAATCAAAATATATTCTATATGTTAAATTCTTTACATAATTGGTTATATTTCCTTGCACGAAATATATAAAATTTGATTTTTGTATAACATTTAGAACATGTACATGTATTGGAGAAACCATTGGTCAAACTAATAAAAATGTTTAGGATTATATTTGAAATTCTAATATTATTTAACTTTTGGATAAAGTAAAGGTATCAAATTATTACAATCAAAACATAGGGGACTAAATTTCTCCATTGAACAAATATAAGTGGGTATATTACCACATTCGCGGTGCTCAGAGCAACTTATAGACCTACGATATATAAACGTTAACCCAAGTCGTCCACCGTTAACAAACACGTGAATTTCACGGGTAATAAAACTAGTTAATAATTCTTAAATCTTGTCTATTTATTTCACTTTTTTTTACTTCTTTTATTTTCGTGTCTAATTTTATAAATATAACAATGTTTTCAAATCATTTAATAAATCAAACATTAACTACAAAGTTTTTTTCTGATTTCATATGAAGTAAATACCCTATAATCGACGCGGCTATTCATGTCTTACTTCTAAGGGCCGTGAGGATGTCTGCTCATATTTAAAGATATTTCCTTATTTGTCTGTTTTATGTTAGGCCATAAAAAATCAACTATTAGATCGTATTAACGCCTAGATCAATAAGCTTATTAACTCTGTTATAAATATTTGACACTTTTCATTTCATATCGCCTGCATTTATTCCACATTTATGACGTCATTTACACGTTATTTTGCATGCTAATATTAATCAAATTCCGATTTTGACTCTTTAATCTAATACATAAATCTGCAACGAAAGTCTAATTTCACATGCTAATATTAATCCAATGGATGTTGGATTCATGCATATATCGGTAAAGCTAAGAATCTTGTAAACCCCTGTGTGTAATCCATGTGAATCAAACACGTTATTCGGGTGGGGTACCCCCTTGAAGAGGTCAATTGATAGGCTACAATGACTAGTGTTTAGAAAAAATTGAAATTACTACTCATATCAATAAAGCGCACTTTCTTTACTAATTATCCATGTAAAAGAACTCCACAGTTGTAAACAAATGTAATACTCGTAATTTCTTTATAAAATATTTTCTAAAATATTCCGTTTTATTTATAAACAAATGTTTTCTATTATTTATTTTAAGGGTGGCGTGTCTTGTTATTTAGAATAAATAAAATTTTCCGAAAAAGTAAACCGTCAATGTCAAATTCTTGTTTTATGTAGGGTTTGTTAGAGAGCCGTAGTATAAAAAAGAATGGAGCCCTTAATTCATACTGTAAATCGTTTCCCGTGTTTCATGCAGCCAAAGCTTCTGACAAAAGAAAATTAACCATACAATATCTTAATGGTGTCCTTTGTTCATCCATTAATTCACATGTCATCATCATCTTCTTATTTGTATCATGATACATACAAAGACAAATAGCCTTCTTGCCTACCTTCGATTAATTATATGATTAAACACTGACAGTTTTTTTTATATCCAACTTGTATGGCGTTTTCCACTGTTTCATTTCCGTTTAAGACCAAAGTGATAGATTATAAGGTAACATGATTTACTGATCCTAGTATTATTATTATTGTTCGGGGTTGTATGAATCTATGTTTGTTGGATATGTTTTATATGATAAATTGATTACTGAAGGTGGTATGTGATATTCGTTTTTCTCTTCGTATATATATATATATATATATATATATATATATATATATATATATATATATATATATATATATCCTATTAGCTATTTTATTTTATAAAGTTAATTCATTGTTGGGGATTATGGGTTTAACTGTCGTTTAAGACAATGTGAAAGAATAGTTTTTTTGTGCATGGAAAAGGGATAAAAACATGTATGTCTTGCTGAGTGTTTCATAGTGGAATTATATAATTGTTGAGATTATCAAAAAGACTTACACGAAAGGGGACAAAGATGGGGTAGTTGAAATACGTGATTGATAATGCAATATATGGGTCAAATTATGATGGTGGGTATTGTCATGAATGTTGGATGCAACGATTGGTATGTAAACATACGTCATGTATGTGTTAATCACTAGTAAATATGGAACTTAAGTATTGGATTGAATTGTCGTTTCTTTGACCTTGACTTGTGGGTGAGTATCTCGGATTTTTAATTCGAGTGTTGAGCAGTTCTTTAAAAAGAACATTCGACAGTATGACATTGAAATTGAGATGGATATTTGTTACTGCTATTGAGTTATGGGGCCTATGTGCCGAGTTATGTTTACGGTCTAGTGTGACCATTGTTACTTAGTTATATTATTTGAGTTTGATATCGACATTGAGATGAAAATATTGTTTTGCCATTTTACCTGCCAGCTCAATTACCCCATGTCCTTGGTTTAGGTTCGACGATGAGAATACGGTACTTGGTTTTTTGGAGTATTATATTATGAGGCGGAGTAAGAAGCATGACGGTGTAATGACTTGAGACTTGGTTAATTATTGGAATAAAGAGTATACAATATTATGGAAATAGAAGGGAATTGTTTTGAAGTAGATATTAGTAATGGGCAATGTTTTTTATTATTCTGGTTGCTTATTTTTATTTTTTACTTGTATGTGTTTCCTCACCATGACCAAAATTAAGCTACTTATATTAAGGTATTATCTGTTACTCAGCTTTCCGGTTGATGTGTTTTCTCCCGTCTAGGCTACTCGTCTTTGGGGTAGTCCTTTCTATCTTCTGATTTTATTTTCAGGCGACTTCCCCTGATGTTTAAAAGGATTTGATTTCAAATCAATATTTTTATTAAAGACTTTGAGAAAATTTTATTTTATTTTCTATCTTTGTATTATTTTATTTTTAAAAGGATTTGTAATAAGAGACTTTGTATATTGATTATAATACCTCTCTATTTTTGGCTCAGTATTATATATAATTATAAGTTTTTAGTTAACCGAAAATGAGGGGTGTTACAATTGGTATCAGAGCCAGGTTCATAGGTGTTGAGATCGTCACATCTTAGCACCGCTAATTATTACTTTTGAAACTTTTAGGAAGTTTTGACTTCTTCATTGTGATATATTTTTAAGTTCGAGGACGAACTTTATTTTTAAGGAGGGTGGAATGTAGTACCACTAAAAATTTTAACTTTGTTTTAATTTTCTAAATTCGAACTTCGGGGACGAAGTTCCTTTTAAGGAGGGTATATTGAAATACCCCTAATTTCTTAATAAAGTATTTTATAAAATATTCCATTTTATTTATAAAGAAATATTTTCTATTATTTATTTTAAGGGTGGTGTGTCTTGTTATTTCGAATAAATAATATTCTCTGAAAAAGTAAACCGCCAATGTCAAATTCTTGTTTTATGTAGGGTTTGTTTGAGTGTCGTAGTATAAAATAAGCTGTAGCCCTTAATTCATACCTTAATTTCGTCTCTGTGTTTTCTGCGGCCAAAGTGTAACACCCCATGAGGTTATGAGAAAGTTGTCCCACATCGGGAATTGAGAGGCTTGGGATATGTTTATAAACAATTTCACCCATCATTTAGTAACAAGGGCTTGTGCTTTTGAGCTTATGTGAGGACAAATATTGGGCCAAAAGTTACACATCCCTTCTTATTGGGATTGTGTTACGACGGTAGCGGGTCAGTTTATTATAAATGGTATCAGAGCAACTCTGCGATCGTGTGGTGAGTTTGTGGTCAGGAGTACCCGGGTCACCTACCTAGCGGGGGGAGAATTTTGGACTTGGTTGTGGTCAACCTCCGGGCACAACAGGGACGTTGTGTTATTTAAGTGGGGGAGTTTATAACACCCCATGAAGTTTTGAGAAAATTAACCCACATCGGGAAATTGAGAGGCTTGGGATATCTTTATAAAGGATTCCACCCATCATTTAGTAACAAGCCTTGTACTTTTTGGCTTAAGTGATGACAAATAATGGGCCTAAAGATACACATCCCATCTTATTGGGGTTTTGTTACGACGGTGGCGGGACGGATTGTTGTACAAAGCTTTTGTCAAAAGAAAAATAACCATATAATATCTTAATGGTGTCGTTTGTTCATCCATTAATTCATGTGTCATCATCATCTTCTTTTTTGTGTCATGATACACACAAATTCAAATAGAATTATTGCCTACCTTCGTTTAATGATATGATTCAACACTGACGGTTTTTTTATATCCAACTTGTATGGTGTTTTCCTCTGTTTCGTTTTCGTTTAAGACCAAAGTGATACATTATAAGGTAACAAGATTTTACTGATCCTAATATTATTATTATTGTTCGGGGTTGTATGAATCTATGTTTGTAGTATATGTTTTATGTGATAAATTGATTATCGAAGGTGGTATGTGATATTCGTTTTTCTCTTCGTATTATATATATATATATATCCTATTAGCTATTCTATTTTATAAAGTTAATTCATTGTTGGGGATTATGGGTTTAACTGTCGTTTAAGACGATGCGAAAGAATAGTTTGTTTGTGCATGGAAAAGGGATAAAAACATGTATGTCATGCTGAGTGTTTCATAGTGGAATTATATAATTGTCGAGATTATCAAAAAGACTTACAGGAAAGGGGACTAAGATGGGGTACTTGAAATACGTGATTGATATGCAAGATATGGGTCAAATTATGATGGTCGGTATTGTCATGAATGTTGGATGCAACAATTGGTATGTAAACATACGTCATGTATGTGTTAATCACTGGTAAATATGGATCTTAAGTATTGGATTGAATTGTCGTTTCTTTGATCTTGACTTGTGGGTGAGTAGCTCGGAATTTTACTTCTAGTGTTGAGCAGTTCTGTAAAAAGAACATTCGACATTATGACATTGAAATTGAGATGGATATTTGTTACTGTTATTGAGTTATGGGGCCTATGTGCCGAGTTATGTTTACGGTCCAGTGTGACCATTGTTACTTAGTTATATTATTTGAGTTTGATATCGACACTGAGATGAAAATATTGTTTTGCCATTTTACCCACCAGTTCAATCACCCCATGTCCTTGGTTTAGGTTCGATGATGAGAATACGGTACTTGGTTATTTGGAGTATTATGTTAAGAGGAGGAGTAATGAGTAAGACGGTGTAATGACTTGAGACTTGGTTAATTATTGTCATAGAGAGTATGGTATATTATAGAAATAGAAGGAAATTGGTTTGAAGTAGACATTAGTAATGGTGAGTGTTTTTTATTATTCTGGTTGCTTATTTTTATTTTTAACTTGAGCATGACCAAAATTAAGCTACTTATATTGAGGTATTATCTATTACTTAGCTTTCCGGCTGACGTGTTTTCTCCCGTCTGGGCTACTCGTCATGAGGGGTAGTCTTTTCTGTCTTCTGATTTAATTTTCAGGTGACTTCCGCTGATGTTTAAAAGGATTTGAGTTCAAGTCAAGATTTTTATTAAGGACTTTGAGAAAATTTTATTTTATTTTCTATCTTTATATTATTTTATTTTTAAAAAGATTTGTAATAAGAGGCTTTGTATATTGATTATAATACCTCTCTATTTTTGGCTCAGTATTATATATAATTATATGTTTTTAATTAGCCGAAAATTAGAGGCGTTACAATTGGTATCAGAGTCAGATTCTTTCTTGGTTAGGTGTTCAGATCGTCACATCTTAGCGCCGCTCGTTATTACTTTTGAAACTTTTCAGAAGGTTTGACTTCTTAATTTTGATACATATTTTTAAGTTCTAGGACAAACTTTATTTTTAAGGAGGGTGGAATGTAATACCACTAAAATTCTTAACTTTGTTTTAGTTTTCTAAATTCAAACTTTGGAGATGAAGTTCCTTTTAAGGAGGGTAGATTGTAATACCCGTAATTTCTTAATAAAATATTTTCTAAAATATTATGTTTTGTTTATAAACAAATATTTTCTATTATTTATTTTAAGGGTGGTGTGTCTTGTTATTTAGAGTAAATAATATTCTCCGAAAAAGTAAACCGCCAATGTCAAATTCTTCTTTTATGTAGGGTTTGTTTGACTGTCGTAGTATAAAATAAGCTGCATCCCTTAATTCCGTCCCTGTGTTTCCTACAGCCAAAGCTTCTGTCAAAAGAAAAATAACCATATAATATATTAACTAGTTTAGATCCCGCGCAATGAATGGGCGGTATATTTATAGAGTTACTAATATAGACTCGTGCAATATATGCACGTTATTTATAGAGTTTTACTTTTTAATGTATTATTTATAGAATTTAAATGGACAATTCGGTTATTTTCATGTTTCTCCTTTATGTATTTTGATTAGAGAAATAAATAAAAATTTAAATCGTAAGAAGTAATAAAACGAGTGCTTTTTTTTTGTTTTTTTACCGTGAAATTAATTATGTTAATTTGTAAATATTTACTAATAATATATTTTTTAGCCACAAATTTTTATCATAAAAAAACCATGAATTTTAGTAAATATTTACTAATACCATATTTTTTGTCGCAACTTCTTATCATAAAAAGTTAATAAATTTTTATCAATAAGTTCTGTAAAAAAAGAATTTCCTTATCCTAAAAAGATTGGAGATAAATTTGTGCAGAATGTGAAATATTAAATGTTATAAATATTTAAATACAAAATATTATATCCATTTATAACTTATCTGTAATACTCCGTATTTTAATAATAATTTATAAGAATAATTTATGTTTATGTAATTTAATAATTGATTAAAGACATTTCTAATAGTAATTATAACAAGAAGTTAATTAAATAATAAATTAATAATTCAAGTCGGGAATTGGGTTTGGCTAATATTTGTGCTTTGGGCCGTGTGCTATTATTATATGGACCGAAATTTATTAGTATAGTATGGGTGTGATCGGGTTTTTTTATCGGGAATTAATAATAAATAATATGGAAATAATAATAATATGGGAAAGTAATAATAATTATATTAATATCTTAATAATTAAATTATTAAAAGAGATGTGATACGTGCATTTTATATAGTCTTTTTAGGCCTTTTCATGCACGTATCTCCATGCTTTTATCGTAGTTTATGCTACGAAATGCCCCGAATATGAAATCAAGCCTTTTACCATCCGTTTAGCATGCATTTGTAGGAAGAGTGAATTTGGAGCGGGAATGTAGCTATCTTGAGATGCGCAAAGAAGGAAGATAGCTAGGCGAGCAAAGGAAGAACTTCAAATTGCTAGTGCCTACTTTGAAGAGCTATATCTCGAGTTCTACAATAGATATTCATTTGATTCTAATTGGAGATGAAATATTGTCCTCTTATCTTTCCAACGCCACCGGAATCACCCTGTTTGCCCAAGTAACGAAGAAATGGCAGCCGTTTGAAGTTCAGTGCGCAAAGCAGGAAACTGTTGCTGGAAAGTACTCGATCGAGTAGAATTTTGCTCGATCGAGTCCTTTTTCTACTCGATCGAGTAGTGGCATTTATTGATTTACTTGATCGAGTAGATTTTCTACTCGATCGAGTGGTTTAAGCTTTAGTTTACTCGATCGAGTGGTTTTATTCCACTCGATCGAGTGGATTCGTTATGGGCTTGGACTATTTAGTTAATTTCCGTCAATTAGGTTTAATAAATCCTATTTTCTTATAAATAGGAGTAGGGACGACATAATTAGGGGGCTTCTCCTCTCTAATTATATTCTTAACACTTTGTTACTGTTACTTTGCTACTGTTACTTTCTTCCGGATTTAATTCAGTATTTCTTTCTTTCCCTTTCTTTTCCTCTTTAATTCATGCTTATGTTATTTGTTCTTCCTTTATTTCTTGTTTTCCCCTTAATCATGTCTAGCTAATTCTGTTAGTATGCTAGGATTAGGGAAGCCGTGGTAGTAATATGTTAGGACCGACTTGATTAGATTAGTCTTGCGATAAGAATTGTATTAAGCAATATAATTATTATTAGGTTGAATGAATGCATGCAGGAGACCAATTTATCTAGTTAACCCCGACCTGGATCGAAAGATTGGAAGGGACGGCTTGCTTAATTACAATAGGTAATACCTGATTAGGGCGAAAGCTAAGTTAGGAGACCCTAGGGCGGTTTAAGGACCGAAAGGTGACGACCATATCTCTTCTTATCAACAGTTTAATCGACTCAGTTGACCCGATAGTGTAGCTGCCACGGTAGACCGACTCCTAGCATGTTCCTCTCCCTTATCTGTTAATTTCTCATTTTCCTTTACCTCTTGCTTTAATCTCTTAGTCTAGTCAAAACATTTCAAACCCCCAATAGTGACATTAGGCAGATAGAATAGACAAGTAGATAGTAAACCGCCTCCCTGTGGAGATCGACCCTACTTACCGCTAACTTCTTTTAGTAGTAATCTAGGTATTTATTTTTGGTACAGAAACGACCGTATCAAATTTTGGCGCCGTTGCCGGGGAGGCATCTATTTATTTAATTGTTTCATTTTATCTGTTTCTAGCCTCAGGGGATTTTTCCCTTGAGGCCGTTCTAATCTTTTCCTTGAGTGCTGTTTTGATAGGCCTTACAGGTACTACCTAGACAGTTCTAGGTGAAAGATCGCCAAAGGGAAGGCTTGAGTACCTTTGACCCGTCACCTATGTCCCATTATATGGCACAAACAGTGATTTATGCGGGAGATGTGGTCTTCTTTGGGCATAATGCGTTTTTGTTTTGAGAGAATGACGAAGTTTACGCGTTCAAGCAGCGCAGTCGAGCTAGTCAAGCAGCTGTAGTTGTGCCGCCACATCCACCCTATCAATGGCCACCGCAACAAGGTCTTCCTGATATACAAGAAGAAGAGATTGCGGAGCTGAAATCCTTGATGGAGACACTTGCATTCCAAGCGCAAGAATATGATAGACAATTCTTCTCGCGAGTTGATAAGCTCGAGTCTGTAATTGCTCAGTTAGCAGTGAGATTACAGATAGAAGAGATCGCGGAGCTGACATATTTAATGGGGACGCTTGTATCCAAAATGCAAGAGAGTGATAGACATATGGACGCTCGAATCCTTGAGCTGGAGTCACAAATAGCTCAGTTAGCAGCTGAGTCGGATAGTGGGCAACCAGAAGAGGTATACCTTGCTGAGAGCGGTTTTTCCCATGAAGAAACCGTGTTGCCCAATGCTGAGGATGACTTTTGTGACTCAGACGACGAGTTTCTATCACATTTCACCACCCCACACGAGGATTTCAGCGCTGTATAGGAGGAATTACTCGATCGAGTGACTAATATTGGTCGATCGAGTGATTTTCCAGGAGAAAGTGCTCGATCCAGTAATGTTTCTACTCGATCGAGTGGAAATTAGGAGAAAACTGCTCGATCGATTGACAATTCTACTCGATCGAGTAGTCTGGCCATTGGGAGCTTTGATTCGTCATTTGGGTTTGATTTAGATGACGATTTTGATGACAATAATGGATACGGTGAGTCTCCCCTATTCAAAGCCGAGTTGGATGCGCTTGAGGCTGAGATTTACGGGATGAATTCCACTGAGGGCGACGAAAGGACAGCTGAGTCGGTATATGCTCCTAGCACGGATGAGGTAATAAATTCCTCTGTCAGTGATTCCGACGTTGAAAGGAACCTACCTGAGTTAATTAACGGTAATTTTATTATTGTTAATATTCAAAGTATGGTACCTCGTTTGACTCGTGCTAATTCTTATAATGATATACCCCCTCCCATGTGGACGTATAATTTGACGAATTTTCACCGTACTTGTCATGTCAAAATTGCTAATCTGAATCGGGACCTTAATTTATCATCTATTGCTCCCGCGCTCCTTTATTTTGTGGATAAATTTAGGAGCTCACATAGGAAATTTGTTAGACTTAAACGGTTGTTTAATTTTATTTCCTATTTCTTTATTCCACTATGGTGCTACTTACATTTTTGTGTAGCACATGCGCAGAATTACGACCTCATGCTGCGCGCTTTGAGCTGTCTTGATTTTGATTAATTAGAGAGCCTCAAAGAAAACAAGGTCGAGCTGGGACCTGTCTGAAGCTAGCGCTACCCGGGAGGCAACCCAGAGATTTTATTTTGCATTTTTATTTAATTTCAGTTGTAATAAATGGTTCTTATACCATAAACTATTTTAGTATGCTTGTTTAGTTAGTTTGCGGGCTGTTTTTCATTGCGTTTTGCAGGAACAGGCTGAGGATCACTCGATCGAGTAGTTTTTCTACTCGATCGAGCACTTTAGCTGATGGATTCACTCGATCGAGTAATTAATCCACTCGATCGACCACCTGCAGAAAGAAAACCACTCGATCGACTGCTATTCCCCTCAATCGAGCGGTTTTGGATGCCCATTCTACTCGATCAGCCACTGTTCATCTGCTATCGAGTGTATTTGACTTGGATTAGCTTCCCGAGACGATGTTTCGGAGCTATTAGTGACCTCCCACGTTGCTGGTCGGTTTGGGGAGGTCCCTCTATTCGCGCAATCTTGTGAGCTTTCCGTATTTACTCTATTTCTCTTTTAGTTTGCATTTCCTTTCCATGTTTTGGTACAATGAGGGCATTGTACGGTTTGGTTTGGGGAGGTTATGCATCCATATCTGTGTCTGCATGTTGTTTTTATTGCATTTCTGTTATCATGTTTAATTTCTGTATGCATTGCATTGTTATTTCCATAAAATTCAAATTCCCTAAAAATTGAAAAATTGTTAAAAATTCAAAAAAATTTGATGTTTATTTTTGCATATAGGTTGGTCGGAACGGTCGATTTCCATGATGAAATTGCACTATATTTGTCTTTTTGCTTAAGCCTTGCAATAAACTATATATTCTTTTAGCTTTGTCTTATTGCATAATCTACGAGTTAATGTTTAATTTAGCTGAATGAATAGACTTGACCTGAAATTTTGGCAACCTACTTATAATTTCTAAGGAATTAGAGCCTTATAAACTGGTGTCATTTATGACCGGTTTCATGTAGGATTGTGAGTAGTTACTCCTTGCATAACATGTAACATCAATTTGCACGTATATGAAATTCAATTGCTTTTTGCCTTCATACATTCGGGTTAGTGGTTGGTGTCACATGCAGGGATGTGCTTATATTTTCCCTTTCTTTCATTTTTACCTATTAAACTCCACATTAGCCAAATTTGCCTATTGACCCTTAGCTACATTCCAAGTTTATCCTGCCTTGTCAAGCTAGTTTAGATTGTTCTGCGGTATATTGTCTATTGTATCAAGTTTGGCTTGCATCTATTGATTCGGAGTTAGTAATTTATGATGAAAAGGAGGATGATGAAAAAAGACGTAAAAAAAAGAAAAAAAAAAAGAAGTTGAAAAAAAAAAGGAATTCGAAAATGAAAAAGAGAAAAAAATTTGAAAATTCGAAAAAGAAGAAAAGAAGAAACCGAAAAAATAGAAAAAGAAAGGAAAAATTTGAAAAAAGAGATGTTGTTTGTTGATTAGTCGGTTTCTGCTCCTATGCTTTATTTGTATCTTTTGAGGAGTATTTTCTGGTTCGGTTTGGTGAGATTTTATGCTAAATGAAGGGCATTGTGCTTATCTCATAATTGAGTTGGAAATGGATGTTGTTGTATGGTTTTGTTTAGGTACTAGCTTGATCACCTATACCTCCACATTCCCATAACATGTTTTGCCTTTTCTTACCCATTGCCTCACTTTACCATATTTTTGTAAGCCCTCGGCTGTGACAGGACCTTGTTCAGTTGGAATGTGTGTACGGTAGCTAGAATTGTCTATCATATTAGTTGCATGCATGTTTATGTGGGTCGTAGTCTAGGTGAGCAACTATTTTTCTTTCTCTCTTACACATATATATGCTTACCCTTTGCTTCATGAGAGAAGAGTGACCCGTGAGAGTCCAATGACACGTCTGTCGCGTACCTGTCAAAAATAACCAACTGGCTCTAACTAATATAGCTAGGGAAGTCGGGTCGAATCCACAGAGAGGTAAGAAATTGTCAGCTAAATCTAAGTTCGTCAAGTAACCAAATTGGGGGTTATTAAAATGTGATTTCTAAACTAAAGAGAACAAGGAGAAGAGAAATAAAAGGAAGGAATTAAACAGATAAAAAAGAACAGCTAAGACAATCGGTTCACCATAATCATCCGGTCAAGTAATCTAGGTCCCAGGTCAATGCAGTACGGTCTAAGGAGTAGCGAACGTCACCTTTCGGTCCTTAATTCACCCTAAAGTGTAAACAGCTTAACTTTCGCCCTCACTGCAATACTCTATTGTTCGCTACTAGTCTCGCCTTTTCCAACCTTTCGGTCCAGGTCAAGGATCACTAGGGATTAAAGGTCTAACTGCGTCGACTCAATTAGGCAATTACAATTAATTGTAGCATTTAAACAACAAAGACATCACCAGCATTAACCTAGTAAATCGATTACTCTTCCTTCACATTATGGATCCCCTATAGTCTTAGCAAAGGAAATTAGTTACTCATAATCATCGAATCAACCATAGCAACAAATTGATAATCAAAACTAGACATAATGATAGAACTAAAGGATTAAATAAAGCGATTACGATAACAATAAAGGGAAGGAAGAATTCCAGCAATGATTAAGAATTAAGAGATTAAAAAGAATTATAATACCGATCGTGTCTCAAATCCGAATAAAAGAAACAGAATCCAAAGAACAGTGGCAAGAATTAGAGTAAAACCAACGTCCGAGAGTAGAGAGTGAGAGAGAAGTAACGTAGTTCCCTCTCAGTCTTATACTAAAACCTCATCTATGGACTAATTTCAAAAGCCCATAAGTAATTTAGGCGGAATTTGACTAAAACACAAGAAACCATTCGATTGAGTATATTACTACTGCTCGATCGAACAAATCATCACCAAACCACTCGATCGAGTGGAAATAACCCACTCGATCGAGCACCTCTTGCAAAAACTCCTCGATGGGCCCTTAAACTGCTCGATCGATCAATCTTGAGTACATAAAGCATTCGATCGAGTAGTTAACCACTCGATCGAGCTATCTAGGCACGTTAAACCTTAAACTGCTTCCTGAATCCAACTCACGCGTCTTCCGAGTGTTAGATTTCCAAGCTCCGGCTCCTTATCCTCCATGAATGCGTACAATTGAGATAATTAAGGCTCGATTTAGCTCCTCTTCGGTCAATTCCTGCAAATTACAAATAACGGACCAAAGTAGAATATTCGGGGGTATTTGTAGCCAGATGCTATATAAAAAGCACAGAAATGCGTGTAAAAATGAGGTGAAAACCTTATATAAAAGACACGCATCAAATCTCCCCAAACCAAACCTTTGCTTGTCCCCAAGCAAATATGAATGCAACTAAGGGTGAACAATGGAACGGGACCAACGCATCAGCTACAAATCATCCATTAGAACCAATTTAATGCGATAACATGACAAAGTGGCAGTGAAGAGTGCAAACGAGTTAAATTAATGTTTCAAACTTACTGAACCGTCGACCTTGCAAGACTCAAAAGATATCGGACTCTCACGGGTCGCTCGTCACTCAAAATCAGGCACAAGGTGAGTATATATGTGAAGATAGGAAGAAATCAGACACTCACCTAACTCGACCTATAAGAACATGCATGCAGTTAACATGAATAAAGTCTCTACAACCGTACATATGCATTCCAACCATACTAATGACCAAGACACGTGCCGAGGACTTACATTTGGGTAAGTGAGGTAATGGGTAAGAAGGGGCTAAAATGAATTTGGATATGTGGGGTTAGTAGCCAGGCTAGCAACATTGGATCCAAATATAAACTGCATCCCAATCTCGTACTCATGACAGCAAGATAAAACGGTGCAAAATTATGCACTAAACTCACAAAACAACAAAAATCGTCAACTCCCCATAAAATATAGATAAGACATGGGAGTGTGAATCATTGTACAATTCTCATTCTTTTTCATTTGTAATTTTTCTTTCTTTTTCTTCTTCTTTTCTTTTTCGCATTTTTCGCTTTTCATTCTTTTTTTTTTCTTTTCATCATTTTTTTTTCAACAATTCGACATTTTCCTTCTTTCTTCCTTTCCCTTCAATTCTTCCACAATCTTCTGAAATCAGATGAAATAACCATATTGCAATAAAACATTCCGAGAACTACTCTTTACTAGCTCAGCTAGGGTAGGAAGTATTATAGAAAGTAGTTGATAGGATAAAAAGGCAATTTGGCTATGTGAGGTTCATGGGTAGAATGAAATAAAGGGGACTGCCTCTCCTAACACGTGTCACCATCCACAGACCGAATGCATACAGGTATTAAGAAGACTAGACTCATGCTTATGCAAATTGATGTTACATGTCTTAAAGAGAGTACTACTCACATCCTAAATGAAACCGGTCATGAATGTCACCAGTTTAAAAAGCTCTAACCTCAGAATGTAATGTAGCTTGCCGACATAATGAATCAAGTCTATTCGTTCAGATAAGGAAGAAACAAAAACTCGTAGATTATGCACATAATCACGCCAACTAAATGTCAAGAAAATGCAGGGCTCAAGTAAGGGTTCAAAGTAGCGTCAATGTTCAAACGTTCCGACCCAAAATTAAACATGAAATTTGAAAATTTTTGAAATTTTGATTTTTTATATGATATATGATTTTTTTGAAGTAAAACAAACAACAATGCATGCGGAAATAATAAACATGGAAGCAAAAAAATGCAAGAAAACATGCAGACACAGATATGGATGCATACCTCCCCAAACCAAACCGTACAATGCCCTCATTGTACCAAAAATAGGGAAGGCAATGCAAACTGAAAGGAAAAGAAGAAGTGGAGTCGGAAAACTTACAAAACGTCGTAAGGAGGGACCTCCCCAAACCGACCATGAACATGGGAGGTCAAAGAAAGTCAAGCAGTAGCTCCATAGACGTAAAACAACAGCTGGGAGTCAAGACCACTCGACCGAGCTCTTGGAACAGCTCGATCGAGTGAACCAGTGCATTGGAAGGGCTCGATCGAGTGAAAAACCACTCGATCGAGTAGGAGTGAGTTTGGTTCTGGTCGATCGAGGAGAATATCACTCGATCGAGTGAAAGCTGCCTCAAAAAGTGCTCGATCGAGCACAATATCATTCGATCGAGTACTTTGACCTGTAAAACACGCATTAAAAGCAAGGAAAAAACATAGGAAGTTCATAAAACAGCGCCTAAAGTTCAACGTAAAGCTAAAGAAAAATAAATAGTTCAACAGAAGTACAATAAAACAGTCCGGGCTGCCTCCCGGAGAGCGCTGGTTTAAGAGGTCCCGCACGACCTTCTGGCATCAATTAATTGGGGCGTCGAGCTCGTCGAAGCGCAAGACTTCAACACGATTGTCCGCTTCAGTCGCCTTGTGGTAATGCTTCACATATTGGCCATTCACCTTGAACCTATGACCCTCGGAATCTTCAAGCTCCACAGATCCAAATTTGGTAACAGCTGTCACCGTATAAGGACCACTCCATCTAGACTTCAGCTTGCCAGGAAATAGTCTCAATCGGGCATTAAACAGTAGCACCTTTTGCCCAACATGGAACTCCCGAGGTAGGATTCTCTTGTCATGCCATCTCTTTGTCTTTTCTTTGTAAATCCGCGAGCTGTCATAGGCGTTAAGCCTAAACTCCGCCAATTCATCTAGCTGCAAAAGACGATTCTGACCACACAACTTAGGATCATAATTAAGCTCACGAATTGCCCACCAGGCCTTACATTCCAATTCGACAGGTAAGTGACACGATTTCCCATAAACTAGCCTATAAGGTGATGCACCAATTGGTGTCTTAAAGGCAGTTCTGTAGGCCCATAATGTGTCATCTAGCTTAAGACTCCAGTCCTTCCGTGATTTAGAAACTACCTTAGACAAGATCTCTTTCAACTCGCGATTAGAGACCTCTACCTGACCACTAGTTTGGGGATAATACCCCAAACCACGCCGGTGTTGGACACCAACTCTAGACAGTATGGAAGTTAGCTTCTTTTCTTTGAAATGCATCCCGCCATCACTAATGACGACCCTAGGGACACCAAATCGGGGGAATATGATCTTTTTAAACATCTTTATCACGGTCTTAGCATCACAATGAGGTGAAGCAATTGCCTCAACCCATTTTGACACATAGTCTACAGCTACTAAGATGTACTGTTACCTTTTTTGGATGGGAACGGTCCTTGGAAATCAATGCCCCGGACATCGAAAACCTCAACCTCTAGGATGCCGTTTTGTGGCATCTCATGTCTCTTTGAAATGTTCCCCGATCGTTGGCAAGCGTCGCAAGCCGAAACAAAAGACTTAGCGTCGCAAACAAAGAAGGCCAAGAAAAAAACCAGATGAAGTACCTTAGCCACGGTGCGCGATGGACCGTGGTGACCACCATATGAAGGGGAGTGACACCTTCCGAATTATTTTGGTCTCCCACTGCGGAATACACCGTCTCAGTAGAGACCGTCTCGCACATTCCTTAACCAAGTAAGGATCATCCCGGAAATCTTTTTAGCGTTAGCGTTATACGTAAAACGCTTCTTATCTTTGATGAGAAAGGGGCGGCAGCTTGCCACCGACAACGAAGTTAGCTATATCTGCATACCAAGGTTCTTGGTTAACAATAGACGATATAACAACAATCAAAGTATCGTCAGGAAAAGAATCATCAATGGGCGAGAGAATCTTCCCCTTCTTGTCGCATCGATCGCGACAAGTGATCGCTACAACGTTCTCGGCTCCTTTCTTATCCTTGATCGCAAATCAAACTCCGAAGAAGGAGTATCCATCTCGATAGCCGTGGTTTGGCCTCCTTCTTAGCAAGGAGATGCCTCAAAGCTGCATGGTCGGTAAAGACAGTGACTTCTGACCCAACTAAATAAGTACGAAACTTCTCTAAGGCATAAACTACGGCTAACAGCTCCTTCTCAGTGGTAGTGTACTTCACTTGAGCCTCATCGCAGTTCGGCTCGCATAGTAGATAGCATTCAAGGCTTTGTCTTTCCTCTGGCTAAGCACTGCTCCTAGTGCATAGTCACTCGCATCACACATGATCTCAAACGGCAAGTCCCAGTTGGGAGGCTGTATGATCGGCGCAGAGACCAAAGCCTGCTTTAACCTGTTAAAAGCGAGAAAGACAAGCATCATAAACATAAAAGGGGCATCCTTAAGCAAAGAATCGTGTAAGTGGTTTAGCAATTTTGGAGAAATCCTTGATAAACCGGCGATAAAAGCCGGCGTGACCAAGGAAGCTCCTCACCCCCTTAACATTAAGAGGAGGTGGTAATTGCTGAATCACTTCCACCTTTTCTTTATCAACTTCTATTCCCCTATCAGAAACCAAGTGGCCTAAGACAACTCCCTCGTTGACCATAAAGTGGCACTTCTCCCGATTCAAAGACGAGATTAACCTCAATACAAACAGCCGCAACACTTTCTCAAGGTTAGACAGACGAGTTAGAAAAATCACTTCCATATACACCGAAATCGTCCATAAAAACTTCCATGATAGACTCAATATACTCGAAAATATCCCCATCATACACCTTTGGAAGGTGGGGGCATTGCACAAACCAAAAGGCATTCTGCGATACGCAAAAACACCCTTAGGACAGGTAAATGTAGTCTTAGCACGATCGTGCGGGTGGATAGGGATCCGAAAGAACCACGAATACCCGTCTAAATAGCGAGAAAAATTTATGAGAAGCTAACCTTTCTACCATTTGATCAATAAAAGGAAGGGGGAAGTGATCTTTCTTAGTGGCGGCATTCAGCTGTCTGTAATCTATGCACATCCGCCAACCAGTCACTACTCGAGTAGGTATTAATTCATTCTTCTCATTCTTAACTACAGTTGTCCCTCCTTTCTTCGGGACCACCTGCATCTTGGACTCACCCATCTAGAATTACCGACAGAATAAATAATACCTGCATCCAGCAGCCTTCATTACCTCGGCCATCACAACATCCTCGCATCTTCGGGTTTCGGCGACCGACCCCGTCTCGCAAGGTTTGTGATCCTCCTCCAGCTCTATCTTGTGCATACAAATATCGGGACTAATCCTCGTGATATCGTCCAGTGAATAGCCCATTGCTTTCCTGTTTTTCTTAAGTACAGCTAACAAAGAGGTCAGCAGATCAGCACTAAGCTTGGCACTAACAATGACTGGATATTGCTCTGTATCATCTAGGAAAGCATATTTAAGATGAGAAGGGAGAGGCTTACGTTCCGGTACCTTTACCTCAATGGAGCAAAGAGTGCTAATCATTTGTTCCACCTGTTCTCCCTCATGCTCATCTAAATCATCAACAAGCAAATCCAACGCAGCGTCATCGTCGTCTGGGCTATCTGCACACTCATCAAAAAGCATAAGAGCTTCTAGCGGGTCCTTCATAAAAGAGCCCGGCCAGAAGTCATAAATAGACTCGTCAATGATATCGACCGAATAGCAAGTGTCCTCTATCATTGGGTGGGCTAAAGTACTGGGCAAACTGAATGTGATAGGGTCATCCCCTCGCAAGAGTCGACGCCCTTGTCGACATCAATAATAGCCCCATTTGTACAAAGGAATGGTCTTCCTAAGATAATTTGGGTCCGAGTGTCCTCGCCTATATCCAAAACAATGAAATCTCTTTGGGATGTAAAGCTTGCCTATTTTCACAGGCACGTCCTCTAAGACACCTAAAGGCCTCCTAACAGATCTATCAGCCATCTGTAGGGTAATGTTAGTCACTTTGAAATGACTCATCTTCAGTTTCTTGCAAACAGGAAGGGGCATGACACTAACACTGGCACCTAAATCGCAAAGGGCCTTATCAATAACCGTATTGCCTATGACACAGGTAATAGAAAAGCTGCCCGGGTCTTTCATTTTTGGAGGGGCCTTATTCAACAGCAAATTACTAGACTCTTCCATAAATGAAATCGTCTCAAATTCACTCAAATTTCTCTTACGCGTCACAATATCCTTTATAAACTTAGCGTAAGTGGGTACCTGAGTAACAAGTTCGAAAAAAGGGACAGTTACCTGGAGGTTCTTCACGACGTCCACAAACTTACCGTACTGTTGCTCGATTTTCGCGTCCTTCAAACGACTCGGGAAGGGTACCCTGGTAGCGATGAGTGGCCCCGCAACTTTTTCTTTACCCTTATCAATGCGTGACGTCTCCACAGCAGGGGAAGATGACACGGTGGCGGTATTAGATAGTAAATTAGGATCCCCGCCACTTAAAGTACTGGATCGAGTACTTTTATCAGTCGATCGACCAATTGCCTTTCCTGTTTCACTCGATCGACCTTGTTTTTCACTCGATCGAGTGATTTCTTCACCATAGTTACTCGATCGAGTAAGATTATCACTCGATCGACCAACATTGAATCCTGCACACCTCGATCGACCAACATTTTCAGTCGATCGAGTGATAGGATGAGTTGAACTGCTCGATCGAGTAGAAACATCACTCGATCGAGTGTTTACAGCACACGCAGCAAGTATTTCCTTCAAAAACTCGTCTAAACCATCATCCGAGTTATCGTCAGCTATCAAAACCTCGTCTTCTTCATGAGTAAGGTCATTTTGAAAATTCATTGACCGATGGATCGCAAATTGGAAGAAGCTTGGCTTGGTGCCGCGAGTGTTAATCGCGCGACTTGTTCTTTCAATTCGATATAACCGTTTGATTGCCGTGACATATTTGACATACTCATCATAATGGACTTTAATTCGGCAATTTCTTCTCTAGCGGAGGGAGAGACCGGCCTGTGGTATCGGCGTAGAAGGGGTAGAATCATTATCGATCTCTTCATACAACCGGGAGAATGGGACTCCCGCTTGTATTTCGATAGGCAAGAACGCGCTCAACACTTTCCATGCATAAGATAGGGTCATGCCCTTCCGTGCCACATCTACCACATGGCTCTTTATGCTCCGTAATAGTAGGCATCTTGGCAAATAAACTTTCAAAGCAACAACTACCTGCAAACTAATCAAAACTTTGCAGAAATGAGATCAGTCTCAAGGAATCAATTCCTTGAGACGAGGGACAAACTTAATTAAAGCAACAAGTTTGCGCCACCTCCCCGGCAACTGCGCCAAAATTTGACACGTCTGTCGCGTACCTGTCAAAAATAACCAACTGGCTCTAACTAATATAGCTAGGGAAGTCGGGTCGAATCCACAGAGAGGTAGGAAATTTTCAGCTAAATCTAAGTTCGTCAAGTAACCAAATTGGGGGTTATTAAAATGTGATTTCTAAACTAAAGAGAACAAGGAGAAGAGAAATAAAAGGAAGGAATTAAACAGATAAAAAAGAACAGCTAAGACAATCGGTTCACCATAATCATACGGTCAAGTAATCTAGGTCCCAGGTCAATGCAGTACGGTCTAAGGAGTAGCGAACGTCACCTTTCGGTCCTTAATTCACCCTAAAGTGTAAACAGCTTAACTTTCGCCCTCACTGCAATACTCTATTGTTCGCTACTAGTCTCGCCTTTTCCAACCTTTCGGTCCAGGTCAAGGATCACTAAGGATTAAAGGTCTAACTGCGTCGACTCAATTAGGCAATTACAATTAATTGTAGCATTTAAACAACAAAGACAACACCAGCATTAACCTAGTAAATCGATTACTCTCCCTTCACATTATGGATCCCCTATAGTCTTAGCAAAGGGAATTAGTTACTCATAATCATCGAATCAACAATAGCAACAAATTGATAATCAAAACTAGACATAATGATAGAACTAAAGGATTAAATAAAGCGATGACGATAACAATAAAGGGAAGGAAGAATTCCAGCAATGATTAAAAATTAAGAGATTAAAAAGAATGATAATACCGATCGTGTCTCAAATCCGAATAAAAGAAACAGAATCCAAAGAACAGTGGCAAGAATTAGAGTAAAACCAACGTCCGAGAGTAGAGAGTGAGAGAGAAGTAACGTAGTTCCCTCTCAGTCTTATACTAAAACCTCATCTATGGACTAATTTCAAAAGCCCATAAGTAATTTAGGCGGAATTTGACTAAAACACAAGAAACCATTCGATCGAGTAGATTACTACTGCTCGATCGAACAAATCATCACCAAACCACTCGATCGAGTGGAAATAACCCACTCGATCGAGCACCTCTTACAAAAACTCCTCGATGGGCCCTTAAACTGCTCGATCGATCAATCTTGAGTACATAAAGCATTCGATCGAGTAGTTAACCACTCGATCGAGCTATCTAGGCACGTTAAACCTTAAAATGCTTCCTGAATCCAACTCACGCGTCTTCCAAGTGTTAGATTTCCAAGCTCCGACTCCTTATCCTCCATGAATGCGTACAATTGGGACAATTAAGGCTCGATTTAGCTCCTCTTCGGTCAATTCCTGCAAATTACAAATAACGGACCAAAGTAGAATATTCGGGGGTATTTGTAGCCAGATGCTACATAAAAAGCACAAAAATGCGTGTAAAAATGAGGTGAAAACCTTATATAAAAGACACGCATCATCCAATTTTAAAGGTCTTGCAAGGTCGACGGTTCAGCTTTATTATAAACATCCTATAACTCGTTTGCTTTTGACTGTTTGCTATAAGTGTTAGTTTGCTTGCATTAAATTGGTTTAAGTGGGCATTTGTAGCTAACTCTGAGTTATCTTTTCCGTTCCATTAGTTTGCATTTAGTTTACTCGACGACGAGTAAAGTTTTGGTTTGGGGAGATTTGATACGTGCATTTTATATAGTATTTTTAGGCCTTTTCATGCACGTATCTCCATGCTTTTATCGTAGTTTATGCTACGAAATGCCCCGAATATGCTACTTTGGGTTATTTTGTCTTATTTGCAGGAATGAACCAGAAAGTAGTGAAATCAAGCCTTTTACCGTCCGTTTAGCATGCATTTGTAGGAAGAGTGAATTTGGAGTGGGAATGTAGCTATCTTGAGATGCGCAAAGAAGGAAGATAGCTAGGCGAGCAAAGGAAGAACTTCAAATTGCTAGTGCCTACTTTGAGGAGATATATCTCGAGTTCTACAATAGATATTTGGTTGATTCTAATTGGAGATGAAATCTTGTCCTCTTAGCTTTCCAACGCCACCGGAATCACCCTGTTTGCCCAAGTAACGAAGAAATGGCAGCTGTTTGAAGTTCAGTGCGCAAAGCAGGAAACTGTTGCTGGAAAGTACTCGATCGAGTAGAATTTTGCTCGATCGAGTCCTTTTTCTACTCGATCGAGTAGTGGCATTTATTGATTTACTCGATCGAGTAGAAAATCTACTCGATCGAGTGGTTTAAGCTTTAGTTTACTCGATCGAGTGGTTTTATTCCACTCGATCAAGTGGATTCGCTATGGGCTTGGACTATTTAGTTAATTTCCGTCAATTAGGTTTAATAAATCCTATTTTCTTATAAATAGGAGTAGGGACGATATAATTAGGGGGCTTCTCCTCTCTAATTATATTCTTAACACTTTGTTACTGTTACTTTGCTACTGTTACTTTCTTCCGAATTTAATTCAGTATTTCTTTCTTTCCCTTTCTTTTCCTCTTTAATTCATGCTTATGTTATTTGTTCTTCCTTTATTTCTTATTTTCCCTTTAATCATGTCTAGCTAATTCTCTTAGTATGCTAGGATTAGGGAAGCCGTGGTAGTAATATGTTAGGACCGACTTGATTAGATTAGTCTTGCGATAAGAATTGTATTAAGCAATATAATTGTTATTAGGTTGAATGAATGCATGCAGGAGACCAATTTATCTAGTTAACCCCTACCTGGATCGAAAGATTGGAAGGGAAGGCTTGCTTAATTACAATAGGTAATACCTGATTAGGGCGGAAGCTAAGTTAGGAGACCCTAGGGCGGTTTAAGGACCGAAAGGTGACGACCATGGCTCTTCTTATCAACAGTTTAATCGACTCAGTTGACCCGATAGTGTAGCTGTCACGGTAGACCGACTCCTAGCATATTCCTCTCCCTTATCTGTTAATTTCTCTTTTTCCTTTACCTCTTGCTTTAATCTCTTAGTCTAGTAAAAACATTTCAAACCCCCAATAGTGACATTAGGCAGATAGAATAGACAAGTAGATAGTAAACCGCCTCCCTGTGGAGATCGACCCTACTTACGGCTAACTTCTGTTAGTAGTAATCTAGGTATTTATTTTTGGTACAGAAACGACCGTATCAAGATGTATGGTAATCCTACTTATGGTAAGACTAGAATAATAATAATAAAGAGAGAAACTTTCCTAAAATAATACTACCTTACTTGTATATAAGCAAGGCTAACCTAACCATAAAACCTTATTCCACATAAAAACTCATAATATCACATAAAAGAGAGAGAGAGAATTAAAAGGGAAAAAAAAGAAGAGAAGTTCATCATCTTTTATTTTCTAAGTTCATCTTTAATCTTTCAATGTTTAGAGTAAAGTTACAGCAATTCAATAAATCTGTAAGTTGTCTTAAACGAACTACCAGACTATCTTAAAATCGTTGTCTTCAAAAACGTAAAGATTAGACTTAGGTTATTTTCAAGTCTTGTTGATGCCTATAAAATTCCGTAGCAATTGAACGTGTAGATTTTCCAGAATAAATTCGTTATGAACATATCGACTGAGAATCCGCGAATGCACTAGTGGTCTAAAGTTTGTTTTACAAACCTAATTTATAAATTGAAATTGAGTTAAGTCTTTTGCAAACATTAAAATTGGAGAGTCTACATGATGTTAGGCTTTTGTTTCACTTGAAAAGGATTTGTTAAACCTATTTTATAGGTCAATACTTTGTATGCGACGGAATTCGTCAGTATTTATGATTCCTTTAAGAAAACCCTGATAAGTCTGGAATTTGAAGAAAGTCTATTTCACAAGAATTGTAGATATGTGTCTTAGGGTTCCAACCTCATTGGTCTTGCATCCTTTTGATTTTTGATGAATTAATTATGAATTTTATAGCGAGACTGAACAGTGCTGTAAAACGGTAGAATTAGAGATTTAGCTTTGAAGTTGTCAAAAGGATTAGGACGTGATGGGCATAGGATAAGTGCATGATTAGTTGGTTGATTATTGGTTATATAGTAATTGTACATAATTATGTTATGTAGGTTATGAATTGGTAAAGAATCAATTTTGATTGTTTGTGTGACTCGCGTGACTCGAAGATTTGCGAAAAGGTAGGATAACAACTCAACTCGTTCTGTTTTTGTTGGTTTGTGGAATTTATAAAAGTATCGTGAAGTTGGATGGATTAATGAATGTGGATTATATATCATTGGATTGTTTATTATTGATTATTTATATTGGAATTTCGTTTGCATTGGATACCTCAGCTCGTGTCTGAGATGGTTTTTATAACTGGCATGGTGTATAATTGGACACCTCAACTTCGGTTGGGATGGTGAATACCTCAACTTCGGTTGGGATGATGAATACCTCAACTTCGGTTGGGATGGTGAATACTTCAACTTCGGTTGGAATGATGAATACCCCGGGCCAGGGATTGGCGGGATGAACGGGTGTTTCGGGTGATGAGCGCAATTGTGTTTGCATTATATATCATATCATTTCACTTTGACTTGTTGTTGGTTATTCTTACTCAACCTCGTGGTTGACTGTGTATTCGTGAACACCTGCGGTGAACCGTTTTATGGGGAGCAGATTTGACAGGTACCAAAGATTAGCTGACTTGGGAGCATTGGGATGAGAGCCAAACTTGGAACCTTAGATGAAGTCTAGATCACATATATAGTTATATCACTTATTTATTTTCCGCTGCGAGTTGTAAATATCTTATATTAAGTTTTAGTTGGTTAATTTGTAATAAACATATAATCATTAAAGTTTTTAATTTAAAGTATTTTGATGAGTTGGTCTTTGTTATTCACTACCTCGGGAAACCGAGATGGTAACGGTCCTATTTATTTGGGAATGTCTAGCTAAAGGCTCCTAAATAAATGGGAGTGTTACAAAGTGGTATCAGAGCAAAAATGATCCTCAGGCCTAACTAATGAATAATAATGAACTTAGGATGTGTCTAAATAAAATGAACCCCGGGTAAAAACTGTTAGGAGCCCCTCTTAGTGCGGTTAAGAAGCTAGCTTTAATTCGTACCTTGGCCCTTCTAGTTTTGATCCGGGAACCTTGAGAGAATACTTGAGAGTGTGGGGTAGTTTAAAATGAATATAGTATATTTCCCTTAGGAATTTTGTTTGTCTTGGTTGCGTATTGTTGTCATAAATGGTTGTGGTTACGGGGGCGTAACCTTATTTTACGGAAGAGGGGTGTGATATGATTTTTATTAGCATTGTTGATATGGGAAAAGTATGTGGGCATGTATGTGGGGAGGAGTTAATATGATTAAACATGTGAAGTATTAATTGTTGTGTGGAATTGTGAAGAATGTGATTTTGGTTGATTTTACAAGATTTTTACCCTTGATTGTTTTGGCTGCCATTTACTCTCTGTTTAAAGTTTTAGTCCGAGATTTTTATGTGTGATACCCTTGTGAGTTAACTTTCATATGCCACTGGTCTCATGTTCAAATAATATATGGTTTAGGAGAAATAAATATTTTAGTGGACAGTAGTCGAAATATTCATGTACAGTAATGTTTTCTCGCCATGTTTTTGTAAAAATTATCATTTAAAAACTACGTAATGATTTGTTATAATTCTAACTCCACTATTTAATAGACTCGTGTATGTTTCTAAGTTGATAAGCTACGTTGTAAGAAAATATTTTGATAATTTATGTTGATTTTTACAAGTTGACCTAAGTTTCTGACAAGTTGCTGTAAAGTTTCTGTTTCGACCAAGTAGTTTATAAAATGCATTATAAATTGATCCTATGAGTTTTTGTCTTGATTCTTTTTCTCATAGTTTACTAACTCTCTGTTTTTTTTTCTAAAAGTATAAGTTCTCAAGAAGTAATTACGTTATTATTTATCTATGATTTTTAAAAGTTATAACTTGTTTTCCTAGCCTTGAAAAGTATAAGTTTTGTTTCTTATCTTTTAAATATTGATATTTTGATGTTGTGAATTATGTGAAGTAGATTACCATGTCTAGTGATATGCGGAATGTGTTTCCCTAAGTTTATATATATATATATGTTCAAATTAAATGCATCCATCTCTAAGTTAGATAGCATTATTATGAAGAAAAGATTAAACTAAACAATTATGCGTATTTTGTTATGGATTATTATCTAGTCTGGCAATGTACTCGTCGATAGCTAAAGTAATAAGTTGAAGTTTAAATATAGATTAGTTATAATATATTATATGATTGGTTTTGCTATTTAGAAGTAACTCAAAGATTTTGTTATTCATTTAGCCATTAATTGGTGTTGTGTTGGAAATAAGTGTTGTCTTATGTTACAATGTGGGTTTCATGTTTTGTGGCGTTACAACAATGATTTGTGTGTTCCTATTGTTTGATATTCCGAACTTCGAGGACGATGTTTATTTTTAGGGGGAGGGAATGTGATACTACGAATGTTTTAAGTTATTATTGTGATACCTTGTTATAAGATTGGCATGATTGATAATCGTAAAATGCATAATTGTGTTGGATGATACTTAGTTATGAGATTGTCTATGTGTATTGTGGTAGTAATTGTGGGCGAACTTCGGGACGAAGTTCATTTTAAGGGGGAAGACTGTAATACTCTGTATTTTAATAATAATTTATAAGAATAATTTATGTAATTTAATAATTGATTAAAGACATTTCTAATAGTAATTATAACAAGACGTTAATTAAAGAATAAATTAATAATTCAAGTCGGGAATTGGGTTTGGCTAATATTTGTGCTTTGGGCCGTGTGCTATTATTATATGGACCGAAATTTATTAGTATAGTATGGGTGTGATCGGGTTTTTATATCGGGAATTAATAATAAATAATATGGAAATAATAATAATATGGGAAAGTAATAATAATTATATTAATATCTTAATAATTAAATTAGTAAAAGAGATGTATGGTAATCCTACTTATGGTAAGACTAGTATAATAATAATAAAGAGAGAAACTTTCCTAAAATAATACTACCTTACTAGTATATAAGCAAGGTAACCTAACCATAAATCCTTATTCCACATAAAAACTCATAATATCACATAAAAGAGAGAGAGAATTAAAAGGGAAAAAAAAAAAAGAGAAGTTCATCATCTTTTATTTTGTAAGTTCTTCTTTAATCTTTCAATGTTTAGAATAAAGTTACAGCAATTCAATAAATCTGTAAGCTGTCTTAAACGAACTACCAGACTACCTGTGGACAGCGGGCCGCCCACGGGGGCGCTTGGTGAAGGTCGAAAAACAAGCGTTTGCATTTTGTATGGAGTCGCCACCAATTTTTATGGGAAATTGAAACCGTTCGAATACCTCGTGTCATGTCAAGACACAAAGTAGTGACATGAACACTAAGCAATCATTACCCTTAGCATTCTATGTCTAGAATGACTCTCGTGGATGCCAATGAACACGGGTGCTCACGGAGATCTGGAGTAAGGGGTGAGGGTACGTATTAGGAAGCTCTTTTGATCGAACACCTAATCCCGCCCGCCTCGATAGCGGCCTCTACTAATGATTAGGGAAGTTATTCGTACTCGATATATCGTCGGCTATAATGCATGCAATGCAACATCCAAGTCTTAATCCTAACATGTGAAATTTAGACTAAGTCGGTTGACAGTTAATTAGCATACAATTGGGTCGAAGTAGGATTTAAGTTCAATTACATGTGAAACATACAAACAATGAAAGGAATACAACAAAAGAAATACAATAATGAAAATTACATTAATTACAATGGAATAGGCGATTTATGTCGAAAATACCTTTAAAACGGATAACTTGATAAAAAGAATAAAAGAAGGAATTACGAACAGAACAGAAGTGATAATACGGATAATAGTTAGTTAATACGTTGGCTAATTAATCTATGTCAAGGCAGAAAAGGAGTTCAGGGACAGAAATCATCTCGAACAGCGCAAAGCAGATCGCGCCCTCGGAAGAGGCGCGGCGATTCTTCGCGTCGTTCAAGGGTGAGTTCTCGGGCCGTGAAGCCGAAGCGCAAATCGTTAATGTCGATTGGTAATTTTAATGATTGATTGATGATATTTACTCGGATGGAAGTGATTAACAGGTTAATTACATGTGAATGATGGTCATAAAAACGATAAACATGGGTGAGACGGATGCAAACGAATTAATTACATGAGATTATGATGAAAATATTAATGAGTCCTCTATTGAAATAAATCAATTAGGCTAAATACGACGGATATACAACGAATATGTGAATAAGCAGATGAAAACTATATCAATGACGAACTCCAGAAACTCAATATGAACAAATTGAATCTCTAAAATCCGGGTTTGAATTTAATGACGAAAACCCGCAAATATGAATTACTTAGGATTTAAGTCGGATTTGTGGCAATTAAACATGCTAATGAATGATGAATCATATGATACAATATACATGTGAATTATCAGTGACGATTATATCAAAGAATTAACGGACGAACAAATAACAAACAAAAAAGAAGCGAATTACAGAGGACGAGGAAGAAGAAAAGAAGCGAGAATCTGGCGGCCTCACGAAGAGGCGCGGCAGAATCGCGCTCCTTCGAAGAGGCGCGGCAGCGATTCTTGCGTCTTTTCTCGACGTCTGTCTACTGGAAATCCGCAAAAACAGAGTTTTAAAGCACGGTTTTAGAAATCGGTTTTAATGGTGTTTTCGACATAAATCTTACAATAAAATACAATAAATAAAATACAATAAATAAATAAGGATTATACACCCTCAGACTTACATGTTGGCGAAACGAGATGAACTAAGATATCGACTAGTGAATGCTCGACGCGAATGCAAAGAGAGTGCCCTCGTAAGAGGAAAACGATTGATTAATTAAGTTGATTGAGTGTAGTTGGTCAAATTGGTCGGTCATGCAACGGAGAGGTTGGTACCGGAAAGATCCGAGCTTACGTGGTCGAAAGTTCAAGCACGTAGGCGCCAATTAGTAAGAACAAAGTCTAGAATGCAAAGGGAGAAGAGAAGGGCGGACACTCGCGTGAGAAATATGAGGAACGAAGGCTCCTATTTATACTAATCACACGACGGAATTAGGGTTTCGGAGACTCTTTGGAAGTGAATCTCGGAAAGATATAAAAAAAAGATACGTAAGACATGCAAAGAAGGGCCTGGGAAGAGGCGCGCAGCATCTGCGTCTCTTGGAAGAGGCGCAAAGACTGCTTGCGTCTATTCCCGGAGGTTTCCTCTCTTTGAAGAAAGATTTCCGCGTTTGAGTTATGGTAGGACGGAAATAATTCGATTATCTTATGAATATTACGGGATATTATTTGCCAAAAGATAAAATTTGTGAAATATGGAATAGAAATATCCGGAACATTCCAGAATATTCCGACTCGGGATTTAACAGTTATCAGAAAATGGAGACGGTTTTTGACCCGGACTCCGAATGTACTCTAATTACTGCAAAAACGACCGTATCGGGACGCAGATGACAACTAAGAGGTCGACATTTAATATTTGAGCAATCACTTGACGATAATCTTACGAACTGTCACAAATCGTTCCGCGTATCAAACATGCGGCCCAATCATCACCGGGTGGTTTGCGGGAGGTGCGAAATGAGGTATCTCTGAGCCCCACTTTGACCGAGGCTTGGACAAGGCGAAAGTCAAAGTATAGCCATCAGGTTAATCGAAGATTACAACCTGACGACTATGGCGACGCGAGGCGGCTCAAGGGGTCTGAGCCAAGGACCTGTCGTCGGGAACATTTTAGAGTCTGTCGACTATCGGGGAGGGTCGTTTAAAGTCCATTAGACTACGTAAGGGGGCTCGCCAGCCATAAGAAGAGACCATACCTGAGACTTCTTTCTCGAGATGCTTCCGGGGATGCGTAGGAGCTAAGGGTAAGACCTAAAGGGTATATAAGGACTGTGCTAGGGTATGGGGCCCTAAAGGAAAGCATTGACGGGAAGGAGGCCTAATAAGGTCAACTTAAGGGTAGCTAAGGCTTTGGGTATAGGAACTTCCGGAGAATGACACCCTGTCGTACTCCGCGGGGAAACACAAAATATAGTGAGGGACAGCAGGACGTCGGTAGAAACTGCTGGGGAATCCGCTTGCGTCAGTCTCAAGCGAACTGAAACAAAAACTTGAGGTTGAATCTGCTTGCGTCGGTCTCAAGCGAACTCTCATTGGGGAATATGTTGACGACTAGGAACATCTTGATCGTCATGGAAGAAATCTTAAGTGAGCAATACTGCAAAATACTGCTGCGATGGGGACAAATATTTTGACGACTAGGAACATCTTGATCGTCATGGAAGAAATCTTAAGTGAGCAATACTGCAAAATACCGCTGCGCTGGGGACAAATGAATAATAATATGCAACAGCCCGCTGCTGGCTGATGAAAATGCGGGCCGAAACGAAAGAAAATCGTCGAAACGGACCAAAAGAGTAAAATAGCATCGAGGAAGAGGCGCACCAAAGATGGGCCCACGAATAACGAACTTATAACGAATATTTGAAAATCCGTATGGAGGGAACCAAAGGAAGAGGCGCAGCAAGAGCTGCGTCTCTTGGAAGAGGCGCAGCGCCTGCTGCGTCTTTTCCCCAATTTGGCTTTTTCTGCGTAAAAACGCGAAATCAGAAGGGATTGTGTTCATTATTTCGAAACACAATTCACTCACTTCTCTCTCAAATCTTCACCATTTCCGCCAAGTTCGATTCAAAAGCTTGCTTTAAATATGACTAATCGAGGTATGTGTCTTAATCTTGCATTAATCTTCTTCATTCGTTGAATTTTGAGCCGCGAAAATTAGGGTTTTCGACCCTTTTGATCGAAAATTTGGGGCTTTTCCCCCAAATGGATTTGCCATGCCAAATTAATGCTAGAAATGGATAGTAGGTGATATTAGAAACATAACCATGTATTTGTTTCGAATTCTCATCAAGTTTTGAGCCTTTGAGCGAATTTTGAGACAGTTTTACAGCTAAACCGTAAATTGCTTCGAAAATAGCCTTAGGATTGCCCATTTGCGATGAAATTTGATATTTGGGATCCTTGGATGATGGGTAAACTTCCTACCATCTCGGAATTTTGGTTTGTGACAACTTTTTCAGGACACCTTTCTAGCGCATAATCGCCATTATAGCGAAATGCTGCCGAATTTTCGACTCGAACCCGGAACTAGGCTTTGAATTGGACTTGACTTGACCCAATTTATCACATGAGCGATCGGGTTGGTGGGAACATGGCCAAAGATGGCAAGGAAAGGGTGTTTCCAGGGCTTTGAAGGCTCGAAAACTCCTTAACCAAGGCTTGTCGTCATGTGACGCGGCCTGAATTTACTTTAATGTTGCAGGTGATGAGGCTTCTACTTCTGGGAGAGCTCCCATGGATATAGATGCTGTTACTGTCGAGGAGGCTTTAGAGCAGGCCTTCACCGCTGCGGTGATGGCTGCTGGAGACGAGACTCATGAGGAGGAGGCCGTCGAGGAGGAGGAGGCCCCGAGACGGGCCAACGTTGGGCGAGGAGGCCGTCAGCTGAGAGGAGCTCCTGCGTGGGCTGAGACCTGGGAGATTAGGCACCTTGTGTGGGCTGCAGAGGGTCACCTGTCCTACAGGACGGTGAAGAGCTTGGTAAATAAGAATTCACTACTCATTACCTATTCTCTTTCATTCTTTTTGTCCAAACTTCTTTCAAATTTCATTCAAAACTAAAGATAGCTTTGTTTCAAATCATTATAGGAGGCCGGGAACATCAGGTCGTTCTCGGGTTACACGACAGGGATGGAGCACTACGAGCAGCTGTCGGCGGAGGAGAGGGCCATGATCGAGCGTGGAGCGTTCGGTCCTCTGGTTCAGGTCTGGAGGGATATCGTGAAGAGGAAGTTGCGGGCAAACCTTCGCCTGGTCCGCGCTTTCTTGGATCGATTCTGGGATACGACTTCCACGTTTCACCTACCTTTTGGTGAGGTGGGAGTCACTTTGGAGGATTACGGCATGATTTCTGGTCTGCCGTGCGGGACCGAGGAGATGGTGTGGCCGGAGACTGCTATGAGGGCGGATTCGGCCGAGGCGAGGAGATTGATCGACTGGAACTTGTCGCCGAAGGCTGTTGCAGTGCCGAGTTTGGTACCCAGTACTTACGTTCGAGACTACTTTGCGGGGAAGACCCTGGCGCTGGTGACGATCGATGGGAGGGAGACAGCTCCTCCTCCTTGTACAGCTGAGCAGAGGGCTCGTCTGTGGCTTTGGTGGTTCCTGTCTTCGATTTACCTCGGAGACAAGGGCGAGAGGCTATCGACGAAGCTCCTTCCCTTTCTTTCTGACCCGAGTTCCCTAGGGCGCCGGGACCGGGTCATCTTTGGTTTTGCGGTCCTCATCCACTTCATGAGGGCCATGGTTCGTCCGGAGTTGATGGAGAAGGGGACTTCTCCGGCGCCGTCGGACCGGACTACCGTTGGAGGTATGAACCTTCCTTTAGACCAAAGTAAATTCCTTTCTTTACCAAATCACGAAAGATCGTCATTGATTATTCTGTTTTACAGGCGTGCGTGTACTCTTACTTCCCGAGTCTCGCGCCCAAGAGGACGGAGCCGTTGGAGAGGGCCTATCCCGTGGTGAGGGATTGGGTCATGTGCCGGACGAAGAGCAAACGTTCTTCTCACAACGTCTACCGGCGGGACGTGAACGCCCTTCAGCTGAGCAGCGTGAGTATTCCATTTACTCTTCTTGTACTTTGCTTTTAATTGATCATAGGAATGATTTTTTGCCTTTATATTGTCGCAGTGGGTGCCCAGACCTTGGGCGGAGTACGCTGGAGCGCCTCCTTTTGTTGCTGAGGTCCTTCGACCTAGGAGCCCGAGTCGGCTGCTGCTGTGGACGTCGATGGGTCCTGTGTGGTACTTGGGCGAGCGGTTGGCTCGTCGGTGCTCTCGGACGCGTTGACGGTTCCGTCGATCCTCCCGGGGACGATGTTTAGGGAGCCTTCGAGGCCGAGGGAGAGGCGGACTTGGCCGGTGCCGGTGGCGACGACCTTCTTTCGTCGGCGAGGACTACTCGGCGTTCCTTTACGGGGAGGTTGGCGATCGGCGGTAGTGGTGAGTATCTTTTACTTTTGCTTGGTTTTGATTTTGAGGATTGCGACGAAAGACCATCGATTAACGAGAGCTATTTGTCTTTGCAGGAGGTTGAGGCGGCGGGCATCGAGCCCCCAGAGTACCCCGAGACCCTTGAGTACACTGACGCGACTGGGAGGACGACGATCTCCGAGTTGCGTGACTTTGACGTAGCCGTGACGGATCTTTGGCTTAGATGATCGGCAAAGATCATCGATTCGGAGGGTAAGCCTCCAACTTGTATGACTTTTATGTAAGAACACATTTGATTGAGTTTGCTCAATTTGCTGAGAATTTCTTTTGAAAATGCAGGTCGCGCCGTCCCGGTTCGAGGCGCTATGGAGGGTGGCCAACCGGTTGCGAGCTACTGCCATCGAGGCACTCGTCGGTGGTCGAGGTCGCCAGGTATGAACCTTTATTTGATTGATATATATTTTTTTTTTTATTTTGATTTTCGATCTTGCTTGAATTGATTGACATGAGCCAATTTGTTGTTTCGGGGGTGTGACCCGCGAGTGGAGCGAGAGTTGACCCAGTCTCGGGAGGAGACGGCTCGCTTGCTGAGGGAGCTCGAGGTTCGGGATGCCGAGATCGCCGTTCTGGTGGCGAGAGTTGCCGAGTTGGAGGGCGCCCAGCAGTAGTTTTGTGTAGTTTTGTAGACTTGTACATTTGGACTTCTGATTTGAACATTTTTGGACTTTGTTTGGGGCGCAAGCCCCCAGTTTGCTTGGACTTTTGGACTTTGTTCGGGGCACAAGCCCCCAGTTTGCTTGTACATTTGTATATACGATGGCCTGAGTGCCTTTTTCTTTGGGTTGTGTTGCTTGTACCTGCAGGTTAGTTCTTGAACAGGTTTGGTAGACAACGGTTTGCGTCGTCATGCTGCCGAAATTTACATGGAAATTACGCAAAACATACATTTTGATACATATGGCTTAATTAGCGCAAAATGAGACTCAAAAGAGCACAAAAATGCAAAATGCAAAAAATTTGCCGGAAATGACCGGACGGTAGGGAGGGTTACCCCCTAAAAAAAAAGAAAAAGGAAATCTGTAAGTTAGAGATGTGGAAATGTTGAAGGTCGTTAAAAATGAAAACAAAAGAAAATTATTTCCTAAAAAAGAAAATGAAATTTATTTCCTAATAAAATGAAATTTATTTCCTAAAAATAAATAAATGAATTAAAATAATGATAAAAAAGAAGAATTAAGTGTGATGAAAATGGCGAAGGTGTCGACGTCTCCTCGAAATGCGTGCCCGCAAAAATAGGAAACTTGAAACATGGTAAACTGTTCGTATTTACCAAAATAAAATCCCGTAGGAATAGGAAATTATTCGTTATAGAATTAGGAAAGATCCAAACGCGGAAATCACAGAAAGTGAGCCTGGGGAAGAGGCGCAGCATGAGCTGCGTCCCTTTGAAGAGGCGCAGCAGGTGCTGCGCCTGTTCCTAAGCTGGTCCGTTCTGGCGGATTTTTGGAAACAGCAATTAGTATAAATAGAAGCGTCGACGGGGCGTTAATTCACACAATTCTTCCGTCTCTTCCTCGTCTATTCACATAAAACTCTCAAAATAAATCTTCAAGAGAAAATTGTCATCATGAATACTTTGGAGATCCGCTTGAAGGAATGGACCAACGAATTTTCGAATATGGAGAAGCACGACATGGGTGCTTATAACCTTGGGTCTTTGTTGAGTTTGAAACTCATTAAGGTAGTAAAACCGTTCTTGGATGCTTGCCTTGACTATTGGGACCCGAATTATCATGTTTTCGCGTTTCCGGGAGGTGATATTTGCCCGTTTCTGAAGAAATTGTCGCTATTGGTGGGTGGGACCCCGAACATTTACCTGCCATTCCTTCCACTTCACAAGGGTATAAGAGCAAATTCAGAGACTTGCTTGGACTGACTAGACTTGAGGTGGATCGCTTAGTTACCCCGAAAGGCGTGAGAATGTTGGACTTTGTAGACCGATTCATTAACAGGGCCGACCCTACTGTTTCCCATGTTTGAAGGAAGGAGGGCGTTTGGCTTTTTTTTGCTGCACGTGTATGTCTTCCGAGGACACGTTGATGAAGATTTGAGAGGTGATCCCCGTCTTTTGGGTCTTATTGAGCAAATGGAGCTGCGCAGGAGCCCAGCTTGCTTGTGCTTAGGAGAGATTATCTTGGGTTTGGATAATAGGAAATCCAACCGCGATCAGCCGTTCTTGGGGAGTCCCGTCATTTTGCAGGTAAAAGACATCTCTTTTTTTCTTTCTTTCTTTTTTTTTTTTTTTTTTTTTTTTTTTTTTTTTTTTTTTTTTTTTTTTCGTGTTTTTTTTTTTTTTTTTTTTTCGTTCGGTGTCTAATACCTGCTCTTGGTAGGTTTGGCTTATGGAACGGCTCCGATTGATCGAGCCCCCAGTTCATGCACTTTCCTATCATTCCCGTATGATTGCGATGAGGACGCGGTTGTACATGGTGGACTTCACCCGGGTCTGCGACTATTGGAAGAACAAGCTGAAAAGTGATGATGGTCCGTTGATTAGGTGGGTTGTACCGTGGTGGCACCTCAAGTCTGTCACCGGAGTGTCTTCTTTGGATCCCACTAGGTCCGTGCGCATTCCGGGATTGGAGTTTATGGTATGCATCTTTCCGGAAAGATTGATGAGGCAAGTTGGGCTGAAGCAGACTATCCCTAGGCTTGATATCGTCCCGCAGACTGCTATGGCGCTTACTACAGAGAGCCGAAGAGAGTGGGCCATTAAATGGGCCCAAAGAAACATGTGGTTCTTGAGTTTCTCCGCCAATGCTTTGTGGGTGTCGGACTCTTATCTGAGGTGGAGAAAGGCTGCAACTCCGGAAGAACGCGAAAGACTGAGGAAACGCGAGCCTGTTGACTACAAGGTGCGTGAGGGAGAGAAAGAGAAGGAGAAGCATCTGACAGAGGGAGAAGAAGAAGCCGGATTTCAGGTCATTCATCCTTCAAAGAAATCAAAGACTACTCCTGTCGCAGAGATGGTGGTTGGCAAGAACGGCAGAGTCAGGCCTCGAGAAAGACCGTTGGTGATTAGGTCTGAAGTGGTGCAAGAGCGCCCGGCTCGAGGTCGTGACAAGAAATATGACAAGAGTGACAAGGGCAAGGGGAAGATGGAGGAATAGCCCGAGTCTTTATTTATTATTTGATTATTATTATTATTGTTGTTGTAATAAAAAGGAGGGATTTTTAGAATCCTAGCCTATTCTATTTTTATTATTTAACGTACTATTATTATTAGAAAGTGAATGAAATAAAAAGGTTAAATGGTTATGAAACCGTTGAGATTTTCCACTTATTATTCTTGTCGAATTTCAAATGCAATGCAAATGTCCTTCTATTTACATTTTTAGATATAATGGGTTGAATCCCGTGAAGGATTGCCTACGTATTCACTTAAAAAGCGAAATCAAACCCTTGCGCGTAGTTCAAGTAAATGTAAAAGAATAATTGTTCGAAGCAAGAGCTTGTAATGAACATAGAAGATAAGCATGAGCTTTTGCTTACTCTGAAGGTGCGAATTTAGTTTATTTGATGATATGAGGATGACAAACTTGTCAAAATGCAAGAGCACAGTGACATTTAGCTTATTTCAGCTTGGCCAGGGGCCGTTTTATTTAGTGCCATAAGAGCGACACATGGGTTTACGCGAGGCGCATTTTTGTCCTATTCTAGGCATAGTACCGTTTCAATTGGTCGAGGTTTGTGGGGTTTGAAAACTCGTTCCCATCTAAGTCTGTGATTCTAACCGCACCCCCTGGGAGTATGGATTTGACTAGATATGGTCCGGCCCAGTTAGGTTTGAATTTTCCCCGTGGGTCGACAGGTAAAAGAGCTCTAACCGATTTGAGTACTAAGTCTCCTTCTTTGATTTTTCTTGGCCTAACCCTTTTGTTGAAAGCTCGTTTGATACGGGCTTGATATGTTTGGACATTATGTAAGGCGCGTAGCCTACGTTCATCCAGGAGGATGAGTTCTTCATATCTATCCTGAAGGAAATGTAGATTCATATACATATTAACATACTCTTATATGTCTAGATAATTTGTCATAAAATTGAAACGGATCTTATGCATGCAAACAATATAATAAGATAGAGGAGAAATCATGTCCTTACATAGTAGATTTCGGCTATTAGGGCACAAGAGAGATCACCTTTCTCTTCTTGTTCTTGAGCTTTTCCAATGGAAGAACAAAGATCTAAGTGTAAGATCTCTCCCTATGCTTTATACCCAAGGCTTTCTCTTAATCTAATTAATATTATTTGATCTAGTATAATATTAATCTTATAGAAAAATTGAACCAAAATGTTTGTATTGGGTTCTCAAAAACCGGTTGAGAGAGAGAGAGATTTTGGAGGATTTTTATCTTTCTAAAACTTAATACTTTTAGAAGTGTAATGTTATGAATGAATAATGCACTCTTGCATGTAGTGTATGTTAAAAATTAAAAGACAAAAAAAACTTTGCCCTTTTTTCTTTTTCAACCGTGTAAGAGGAGAGGAGAGGGGAAGAGAAAGACCCAATGCATGCATTAGTTTGCCTTCACAAGGTAAATAGGGTTGCATGCCTACTCTCCTAATATAATCATTATGTTTACCACTAATTGTAAACACAATATTAATCCTAATCCTCCTCCAAATTTTCGGCACATTTGTATAATATGGATTCCATATTATTTTGTCAATTGTCAATATGTCACATGTTACATGTCACATAAATTTGTTATGTATTTTTAACATATTAAAAATCAACGTATTGTCAAAATACGTCACATACAAAAATCGACTTAGTAATATCATAATTACTAGTACCAAAATTTTACCAACTTATAAATCGCATTTATAATGATTCATTCAAATCCAATCGTTTCTTTAAACAATAATTTCATCCGAGTAATGATACAATTCGATTACTCAGACCGTATCTCATTTAATCACATTTCAATTTGATACGTAAATTTTACTTCCAAAATCGTCCGTCAATTTTTCAAGTAATTTAATTAACTCGTAACATTATACGATTAATTAAATGATCAATTAAGAGTATCGCCCTATAGGTATGACCTAGGGGGTCAACTGATCACCACCGTCACACGACAGTAATGTCAAACTCTAGTCAGCCAATCATTACCGATATATGTTGACCAGTTGACAAGAAGAACACAATTACTTCCCAATTGTATTCTTCAAAATGAGATTTAATAATGATATTTAAATCATGTGATCGCACTATTGTTGAGGACACATTTCCCAACAATCTCCCACTTGTCCTCGACAAGTGTGCGTCACCAATTCTCTTGTCCTATTACTATCTCCCACTCAATGCAAGGTGTCTTTCAGGTCGTACTTGCAAGTGATCATATCGAGAGTGGTTTCCTCGATCTGGAGAATAACTGATTGACCGGACTTATCTATCATAGATACTTTCCGAGCGTGGCCACGCATTTTCGATTCATTACTCCTCGAGTGGCCCCGAGATATTGTTATAACCCCGACTAGGGGTGGACAATTCCTATCGCACTCATTCTCTTCGACTAGCCACAGCCATCATAACCCAAAATATGCCCATTTGACCCCATTTACGAAGGTCGTAGTAACATAAATCAAAGTTAATCGAAATGTGCCATCTTAGGTGAATAGTCTTTAGTCAAAAGAATTGACTCATTCGAATACTATAGTAGCTCTCGCCACGACCAGGCTATATAAATTTGCGTAACTCTATAAGCGGTCATTAGGCCCGACAAAATGTTCCTAACAATTTGCCTATGTGATCGACTAGTCATCTCACATGATTGTATGGCACTTGAACTTGCCATCAATCGCCTCACACTCTAGTCACTTCGAGACGTCACCTCATATAAGTAACTATGGGCAAAACAATGTCAATCCATGTTCACTTTAACGGGGTTCAATTGTCTCTACAACCCGTTTGGATGTAACAAAGTATAAATTAAGGATTAAAAGACAAATGCGATTATGAACATGAACAAAAACAACACTTTTATTTCATTTCAAAATCTAATAAAAATTTGGTACACGTTTAAGTCCCATGGACGCAACATGCCCATCATGCTTAGCCTGCGATAAAGGCTTGGTGAGCGGATCGGCTATGTTGTCATCCGTCCCAACCTTACAAATCGCAATTTCCTTTCTTTCAATGAAATCTCTTATTACATGATACTTTCTAAGTACATGTCTAGATCTATTACTAGACTTTGGCTCCTTAGCTTGGAAGATCGTCCCACTATTATCACAATAGAGAGTGATGGGATCATCGGCGGTAGGTACTACTTTTAGACCTTCCGTGAATTGCTTGATCCACATAGCTTCCTTGGCAGCCTCGATCTTTGCTATGTACTCAGCCTCCGTTGTTGAATCCATGATTCTGACTTCCTTGAAGCTTCTCCACTTACGGCACCACCATTGCATGAAAACAAAACCAGCTTGTGATTTCATGTCATCTCTATCCGTTTGAAAACTTGAGTCCGTGTATCCTGTAACACGCAACTCGGTGTCTCCTCCAAACACAAGGATAGAGTCCTTAGTTCTTCTCAAGTACTTAAGGATGTTCTTGACAGCAATCCAGTGACTCTCACCTGGATTTGCTTGATATCTACTCGTCATGCTCAAGGCATACGAGACATCAGGACGTGTGCATATCATGGCATACATGATTGATCCAACAGCGGAAGCGTAAGGGATCAACTTCATGCGTTCAACATCATGGGGTTCGGAGGGACATTGAGTCCTGCTCAATATCGTTCCGGTTACCATAGGTACCAAACCCCTTTTGGATTTGTCCATGCTGAATCGTCGAAGAATCTTATCAACATAAGACTCTTGACTTAGTGCCAATATCATCTTGGGTCTATCTCTATAGATCCGGATACCTAATATGCGTTGTGCCTCTCCTAAATCCTTCATTTGGAAGTGGTTACCTAACCACTTCTTAACAGAAGACAACATTGGAATATCATTTCCAATGAGTAGTATGTCATCGACATACAAGATTAGGAACACAACATTGCTCCCACTGAATTTCATGTATAAACATGGTTCCTCAATATTTCGAGTGAAACCATTTTCCTTTATAACATGATTGAATCGATGATTCCAACTTCTAGATGCTTGCTTAAGACCATATATGGATCTCTTAAGCTTGCACACTTTGTTAGGATTTTTAGAATCAACAAAACCTTCGGGTTGTATCATGTACACCTCCTCTTCTAAATGCCCATTTAGAAAAGCGGTTTTGACATCCATTTGCCATATTTCATAATCATGAAATGCGGCGATCGCTAACAAAATCCGTATGGATCTTAGCATGGCTACGGGGCGAAGGTCTCATCATAATGGAGACCTTGGACTTGGGTAAATCCCTTTGCCACTAGCCTAGCTTTGTAGACATCATCATGTCCTTCTATGCCATTCTTGACTTTGAATATCCATTTGCATTGAAGGGGTCTTGCCCCTTTAGGCAAATCTACCAAGTCCCAAACTTGGTTTTCATGCATAGAATCCATTTCGGACTTCATGGCTTCAAGCCATAAGGAGGAATTTGGACTAGAGATTGCGGCCTTGTAGGTGGCGGGCTCGTCACTTTCCATAAGTAACACATCGAGTGTTCCATCTTCCTCGATAAGTCCCACATATCGATCGGGATGGCGAATAACTCGGCCCGTTCTTCTAAGAGGAGGAGGAACAACCGCGTTAGATGACGAAGGAACTTCTTCTTGCGCCTCTATTTCGATTTGTGGCTCTTGAACTTCATCAAGTTCAAAATTTCTCCCACTCTGTCTCCTAGAAATAAAATCACTTTCTAGGAAGACAGCATCGCGAGACACAAATACTTTGTTCTCTTGAGGCTTATAGAAGTAATAGCCTCGTGAGGCCATGGGATAACTTACAAAAATGCATTTTTCGGATCTTGGGGCAAGCTTGTTGTCGTTCTTAGTTTTGACGTAAGCATCACATCCCCAAATCTTCATGTGGGATAGATTTGGAACCTTTTCTTTCCATATCTCATATGGAGTCTTTTCAATTGCTTTGGTTGGACTTACGTTCAAAGATTTTATTGCGGTTTGAATTGCAAATCCCCAAAACGAGTTCGGTAACTCGGTTTGACTCATCATGGATCGAACCATATCAAGTAAGGTTCGATTCCTCCTTTCGGCAACACCATTGAGTTGTGGTGTTCCGGGTGGATTAAGTTGTGATATAATGCCACAACCTTTCAAGTGTGAATCAAATTCAAGGCTAAGGTATTCTCCACCACGATCGGATCGTAGTGCCTTAATCCTTTTGTTCAATTGGTTCTCTACTTCGTTTTGAAATTCTTTGAATTTCTCAAATGCTTCACTCTTATGTTTCATTAAATAGATATACCCATATCTACTTAAGTCATCGGTGAAGGTTATAAAGTAGTCATAATTACCACGAGCGGTGATACTCATTGGTCCACATACATCGGTGTGTATGAGTCCCAATAGTTCACTAGCTCGTGTCCCTTTACCACTAAAAGGATTACGAGTCATCTTGCCAAGTAGGCAATATTCGCATGTACCATATGATTGATAATCAAATGGTGTAATCACATTAGTCGAAATTAATCTTTTGATGCGATTCTCGTTTATGTGACCTAATCGACAATGCCAAATGAACGCTTCACTTGGGTCACTTGTTTTGAGTTTCTTTGATTGTATGTTATAGATATCATTTGTCGGATTTGAGGTCTCTAAAATGTAAATGCCATTAATGGAAGTAGCTTGGCCAATAACCAAATCATTCCTAGAAATAGAGCAACGATTGTTCTTAATGACAAAACAAAAACCGTCCACGTCTAGCATGGCGATTGAAATAATGTTTTTAGAGAGTGTAGGTACATAAAAACAATTATGCAAATACAACTCAAATCCATTTGGCAAAGCTAAAACATAAGTTCCCTTGGATTCGGCCGCTACCCGAGCTCCATTTCCAAGGCGTAGATCCACATCTCCCTTGCTAAGCCTCTCCACATCTCTTAAACCCTGTAAATGATTACAAAGGTGAGAACCACAACCGGTATCTAGTACCCATGTCGTAGTGGAAGTATAATTTATATCAATAACATAAATTTCTTTAGGAATTGTACCTTTTGGAGCAATGAGTCCTTCCCTTATATTTCGCAAATACATAGGGCAATTCCTAAGCCAATGTCCCATGCCATAGCAATAATGGCACTCATCATTAACTTGCTTGAAGTTTTTGATTTTCTTTCCTTTCTTCTTGAACCTTTTGCCCTTTGTAGCAAGAACTTGATTGCTAGAGCTCCCACTAGCTTTGGCATCTTTATCTTCCAGAGACAAAGACTCTATAGCTTGCATGAGGTAGTCTTCCTGAGACGGACTCACACGAGGTCTAGTAGTAGTGGGTGGTTTAGAAGTGGTGATGAAATTAAGGTTTCCATCCGAACCTATCCCGAAATGAAGTTCTCTAGTTGTATCGAAATTATTGTTGGAGCATACGTCGTCAAGAACATGGTGATATGACTCAATAGTTATTGGTGCGGTAGCATTTGTTGGATTCATTGTAAAAACTACAAATATGGAGGAAAGGAAATATTAACATTTGCCTTTTTAAATCATACTTGCAAATAAACAAGATATGAACATTTATATAGTGACCTCTACCCAACTATAATAAATGATTCCAAGACCCAAATTCATATTAACTTAGGGCACGGTGTGCCGAATTACCCTTTATTAACATAACTCGGTGGATTAACTTTTTAATCGATTCTACTTTTAGAATTCTTGGTCGATGATGTTTACATTAATATTCATCTCTAGCCCGAAACACATCCGGAAATCGTCGTGAATACTTTCGTTGAGTACAACCCAAATTTCGAATAAATGTGTCCATAATCCAAACCCATATCAATTTAGGGCACGGTGTGCCGAAATACCCCTCATTAACATGAACTCGGTGGATAAACATTCATCACCCACTTCCCCTACGTAACAAGGTTTGTACCCCGGTGTGGCCGAGTGCACTCCCTCGCGAAATAGGTTTTCATGGTTTCTACTATTTGGTAAGGCTATGTCTCAATTGATTGTTTTAGCGAGAGGTCATGTCAATTTATTATCTATCACGTTTTAAGTGAACTAAAGCGGTGAACTACGATAATTCGAATTGACACGGTCGATAAACTCGATAAAATAAGGATGCATGTTTAGTTATGGCGATTTAGCGATGCATGTGACATAAAATAAAATGCAAGCATAAAGATAAATAAATCCTAGTATGGCCTTTCCTAAAATAGAAAAACTATTAATCTATTACATATTCGGAAACCAACTCCATTGGTCCCTTGAACTTCGGTTGTGGCACGCATCTCGAGGTAACACCGTCTTTATGTATCGCCATTCTTGAAGTAATCCGTCTTTTGGAACTCCGGAATGAATAAAATTACATAATAAATTACATAATTTCCTATTATACATTTGTAACTAAAATAAAATAAATCTATTAAATTACAAAACGGTGATACGAGATCACAATAAAAATTACAACCGAATCGATATTCCCATACATTTCGGGAAATACCAATTAAAACTAAGGCCATACTAAGTAAAATACATAATTCAAAATTACATAAATTAAAATTATGACAATCATAAAGAAAAATGCAGCATTATAATATGTATGAACATGCTCAATTTTTATGCTAAATCGCCTTTAATTAGCCAATATCATATATTACTCGGTTTTTACGGATTTGCGTGATCTCAACATTTTATAATCACAAAAATGCATAAACTCATATTTATGCATAAGTTAATTACCCTAAACTCTTAGGACTCAAAATATAGTCTTCACTAATAATTTGACCATAATTAACTTTTATTTACAAAATTGTTCATAAATGGACCAAAATTACAAAAATAAGCTATTAAACTTCAAATAAATCACAAAATTTCAAATAAATTCAAAATTTGAAATTTAAATTCATGAACATTCTGGAAAAATTCCATGACACTCATAATGTTCAAAATCTTAGGTTAAAAATTTCGAAATTTTTCCGGAAAAACAATGTTGCGGTTTATCGATTTATAATAAAATAATCATAAAAACATGGAAAAATTATTTTCACTAACTTTTCAATTTTAGATCTGAAAAATATAATAAAATGCAACATTATACGTTTTTCCTAAGTCATAGATTATATTTTATTAATTTTCACTAATAATGTCACTATTTATGCCATTTTTCTTCAAAAATTCATAAATCATGCAAAAAGACTTCTTTATAGCCAATTATTTTACACACATCTTGTAAAATTGCATGTGACAACATATAAATTTTCTATGACCAGATTCGAAATTTAACTCATATTAACCTATTTTTCTCTTAAATCTGAATTTAATGATGAAAAATTCATTTTTCGAGCATAACAAGTCCAAAAATTATGAAAATTTACAGGTTATCTCAAAATAATATATGTAACAACATATCCAAAAACCAAGTGAAAATTCGACGTATAGCTATTTTTAGACCAAAAATGACATTTTTACTCATAAAATCACATTTAAATGCCATTATTGTAAATTATGAACAATAAAAATCCGAAAAATTAACCAAAATATCCTAAAACATTTTAGGACCATAAATATTAACATGCATGTAATGATTTCGTGATATATCATAATAACACAAATTTTACAAGTTTTATTTTGTTATTCATATAACTCGGAAAAACTTTTAACCAATTTGCATGCAAACAACCGTGGCTCTGATACCAATTGAAGGAAATGTAGATTTATATACATATTAACATACTCTTATATGTCTAGATAATTTGTCATAAAATTGAAACGGATCTTATGCATGCAAACAATATAATAAGATAGAGGAGAAATCATGTCCTTACATAGTAGATTTCGGCTATTAGGGCACAAGAGAGATTACCTTTCTCTTCTTGTTCTTGAGCTTTTCCAATGGAAGAACAAAGATCTAAGTGTAAGATCTCTCCCTATGCTTTATACCCAAGGCTTTCTCTTAATCTAATTAATATTATTTGATCTAGTATAATATTAATCTTATAGAAAAATTGAACCAAAATGTTTGTATTGGGTTCTCAAAAACCGGTTGAGAGAGAGAGAGATTTTGGAGGATTTTTATCTTTCTAAAACTTAATACTTTTAGAAGTGTAATGTTATGAATGAATAATGCACTCTTGCATGTAGTGTATGTTAAAAATTAAAAGACAAAAAAAACTTTGCCCTTTTTTCTTTTTCAACCGTGTAAGAGGAGAGGAGAGGGGAAGAGAAAGACCCAATGCATGCATTAGTTTGCCTTCACAAGGTAAATAGGGTTGCATGCCTACTCTCCTAATATAATCATTATGTTTACCACTAATTGTAAACACAATATTAATCCTAATCCTCCTCTAAATTTTCGGCACATTTGTATAATATGGATTCCATATTATTTTGTCAATTGTCAATATGTCACATGTTACATGTCACATAAATTTGTTATGTATTTTTAACATATTAAAAATCAACGTATTGTCAAAATACGTCACATACAAAAATCGACTTAGTAATATCATAATTACTAGTACCAAAATTTTACCAACTTATAAATCGCATTTATAATGATTCATTCAAATCCAATCGTTTCTTTAAACAATAATTTCATCCGAGTAATGATACAATTCGATTACTCAGACCGTATCTCATTTAATCACATTTCAATTTGATACGTAAATTTTACTTCCAAAATCGTCCGTCAATTTTTCAAGTAATTTAATTAACTCGTAACATTATACGATTAATTAAATGATCAATTAAGAGTATCGCCCTATAGGTATGACCTAGGGGTCAATCGATCACCACCGTCACACACAAGTGTAATGTCAAACTCTAGTCACCAATCATTACCGATATATGTTGACCAGTTGACAGTAACACAATTACTTCCCAATTGTATTCTTCAAAATGAGATTTAATAATGATATTTAAATCATGTGATCGCACTATTGTTGAGGACACATTTCCCAACATATCCCTCTTCCAATCGGCTTCCGGGATTTGACTTTCGAGTAGAATACGCAAGGATGGTATCTCTAGCTCGATTGGCTGTACAGCTTCCATGCCGTAGGTCAAATAGAAAGGAGTAGCCCCAGTGGGCGTCCTGACAGATGTACGGTACCCCCATAGGGCAAAGGGTATCTTGCTTGGCCAATCTCTATAGTTGTCAGTCATTTTCTTGAGAATTGTGACAACGTTCTTGTTTGCCGCTTCTACCGCGCCGTTAGTCTGTGGTCTATAGGGCGAAGAGTGGTGATGCTTAATCTTGTATTTGGCTAGCAATTGCTCTGCTTCAGCTTGGAAATGTGACCCATTATCGCTAATGATCTCATGTGGGCAACCATATCGACAGATGATGTTGTTTTGTATGAATTTGGCCACATTTTTAGCCGTAAGACCAGTGTAGGAAGCCGCTTCTACCCATTTGGTGAAATAGTCAATTGCCACTAGGATGAAACAGTGACCTCCTGTTCGGTGAGGTTATTTTCCCGATTATGTCAATTCCCCATGCGGAAAATGGCCAAGGAGATGTCATCGTGTATAGCAACGAAGGAGGGACTTGTTGTACATTCCCGAAGATTTGGCAATTGTGGCAATGTCTCACGTATTTGATGCAATCGGATTCCATTGTGGTCCAATAATACCCTAAACGTGTGATTTTCTTTGCCATCATGGGCCCACTCATGTGAGGACCGCATTCTCCGTCGTGGACTTCTTCCATCACCTTTCGTGCCTGTGAATGATCAAGGCATCGTAGGACTACACCAAGAGGTGTTCTTTTGTATAGTTCTCCTTGCATCAGTATGTATTGGGAAGCTAATAGGCGTATAGCACGTTGTCCCCTCTTGTCCATATCCGGTGGATAGGTACCATTAAGCTTGAAATTCAGGATTGCTTGGAACCAGGGTTCCTGTGCGATTTCCTCTTCATCGGTGATTTGATGGACATAAGCCGGCTTTGACCGTCGTTCGATACATAAAGGCATTTCCACCATGTGATCTGGCATATTTATCAAAGAGGCAAGTTTCGCAAGGGCGTCTGCAAATTGATTTTCCTCCCGAGGTAGGTGTAGATATGTTACGTGATCAAAGAACTGAGCGACTTGGTCTATCCTAGCCTGATAGGGTGCGAGGCTTTCGCTTCGGATTTTCCAGGATCCCGTAACTTGGTTGATGATCAGTGATGAGTCCCCATGTACTCGGAGGTTTTTGATGCCTAAGCTTACTGCCGCTTGTAGCCCAATGAGACAAGCTTCGTATTCTGCGGCGTTGTTTGTTACCTCGAAGTCGAGTTTGACAGCAATCGGTGTATGCTCACCTTCAGGAGAAATGAGCAACACTCCTATTCCGAATCCTCTTAAGTTTGATGTTCCATCGAAGTATAGGTCCCAGGAGTCTACATCTGTTTGAAGTATGTCCTAGTCGGGAAATGACCAAGTATCTATGGTTTGTGCGTCGTTGGTGGGATTTTCTGCGAAGAATTCGGCGACGGCGCGACCTTTTATAACTTTTAGTGGCACATATTTAAGGTCGAATTCTTGAGAGCATCAGAGTCCATCTTGCCAGACGTCCGTTGAGGACGGGTTTCTCGAAGAGGTATTTGATTGGATCCATTTTGGAGTATATCTTGACGGAGTAGCTAAGCATGTAGTGACGTAGCTTCTTCGTTGCCCACACAAGAGCGAGGCATGTCTTTTCGAGTTGCGAGTATTTGCACTCATATTCCAAGAACTTCTTACTTAGATAGTAAATAGCTCTTTCTTCGTTTCCTACAGTTTGAGCCAACATGGCACCCATGGCGGTTTCAGTTACTGTGAGATATAAACCAAGAGGTTGATCTTGTTGTGGCGGCATGAGCACTGGTGGTTTAGCCAATATCTCCTTAATTCGGTCAAACGCCTTTTGACAATCATCATCCCACATGGTGTGGTCGGTTTTCTTGAGTTTCTTGAAGATAGGTTCACAAATCATCGTAAGTTTCGATATGAATCGACTTATGTATTGTACTTTTCCCAGGAATCCTCGGACTTCTTTTTCTGTTTGAGGTTGTGGCATTTCAATCAGAGCTTTGATTTTGGAAGGATCTATTTCTATACCGCGTTGGCTAACGACATATCCCAGGAGTTTCCCAGATGTTACCCCAAATGTGCATTTCTGGGGGTTGAGTCTCATGTTGTACTTTCGTAGCCTTGCGAAGAACTTGCGAAGGTTCGCAATATGTCCCTCTCTTTCCTTGGATTTGACGATCATGTCATCTACATATACCTCAACTTCTTTGTGCATCATGTCATGTAGGAGTGTAGTTGCGGTGCGTTGGTATGTAGCTCCGGCGTTGATCAATCCGAACGGCATTACCGTGTAGCAATATGTTCCCCATTGGGTGACGAATGCGGTCTTGTGCATATCTTCCATGGCCATCTTGATTTGGTTATAACCCGCATATCCATCCATGAAGGATAGTAATGCGTGGTCTGCGGTATTGTCTTCCAATATGTCAATGTGAGGTAGAGGGAAGTCATCTTTCGGACTCGCTTTATTCAAGTCCCTAAAGTCAACACAAACACGGATTCTCCCATCCTTTTTGGGCACGGGTACTATGTTAGCTACCCAGTCAGAATACTTGGAAACTTTGATGAACCCGGCTTTGAATTGCTTGTCCACTTCTTCCTTAATCTTTAGAGCCCATTCTGTTCTCATTCGTCGAAGCTTCTGTTTTACAGGTTTGAAACCTGGTTTAATCGGAATCCTATGTTCGGCGATATCTCTGTCGATCCCTGGCATGTCTTTGTAGGACCAAGCGAAAACGTCTTTGAATTCATTTAGGAGGTCTATGAAATCGGCCCGTTCGGTAGAGCTCAAGGTAGTCCATTTCCTAAGTTCTTTGGGTTCTAGTTCGGTTCCAACATTGATGGGTTCGGTGTCCTCTATTACAGGTCCCCCTTCCCCTTCCTGTAGTATTTCTTTGGCTACGTAGGGAGGTATTTCGGTCAAGTCTGGGTCTTGGTCATCCTCAGTGTCATCGTAAACAGAATTGCACTCAAGATAACACAAAGAGTAAGCAAAACCTGATTTATTCATATTAAGATTTGAGTAAAGTTGAAACAAAGAAGCCAACTGATCCATGGTCAGTGGCGGTAAAGGGACAGTAATTGGGACATTTCCCGAACTACCGTGACTACTCGAGGCTAAGCTAGGAGAAACAAAGGGAGTGGGGATGACAACAGGAGTAGATTCCCTAATGACTCCTCTAGACTCTGACTCTGACTCCGACTCCGACTCCGACTCGAACTCGTCGTCTTCTGGTTCTCCTTTGAACATCTCTCCTTCTCCAGTGGTGAGCTTGAAGAGTCTTCCTTGGTTGTTGGTCCATTTGATAGATTTTCTCCACCCTTTTCGCCGCTTTGTGTCGATTTCGTGATCAACGCGGTGGGGTTGAAGCGATCGTCCTGAAGTATCATAGTAATGATCTCATCCTGCGCGGCCCTAATGAATCGATCTTCTCCAAACAATAGGCTAACAGCTTGTTCGTCGAAGCAAGGTGCTTGACGGGTTTTGACGGTAGGAACCGTTTCGGGAGGAATGAAGTAGCAATCGTGAAAGATCTCGATTCCGGCTAGCTTCCTCTCAAGGTAATGCCAAGGTTCGGGAAATCCGTGAAAGAGTTCTGAACTTCATTCTTGAACAAAGTACCCATTTAGAGTGGGGATATATGGCCTCATTTGGACTCCCACGTGCTTGCGATTTTGGACTTGGGCGAGCATTTCGAGAACTTCTTCTTTTGTGGGTTTGTACCCTAGTCCAAGTGGTATTCTTGTTGAGTTGCCCTCCTTGTATGGTGCGAAGGTATTTTTCCGAATTGGGTTCAAAGGCATTCCAGGGAAGTATCCCTGGGATTTGAGTATGTGGTTGACCACCAAGTTGGAATAGGGATTATAGTATAAGGGTGCCAACTCGCTTTCTATGACATTTACACTTTGGAAGCCCCCAAGTTCGCATACGGGATCCGCAAGGACTTGATTGTTTGATTGCTTTTCGATTATTGCCTTGATGGGTGACGAAGTGATCGTCACTACTTTGCCATTTAGTGGGATCTTGATCTTTTGATGAAGGGTGGATGTTACCGCTTTGGAAGCATGAATCCAAGGCCTTCCCAGAAGTATGTTGAATGAAGCTTCGATGTCCACTATTTGGAAGTTAACCTTCCGTTCGATTGGTCCTGTGGCTATGGTTAGATTAGCAAGTCCTACCACTTTTCGTCGTGTACCGTCATACGCACGTACACCTTGATTTGTAGGAGTCCAATCCGACTCTTTCATGCCTAGTTTGTATGCCGTTTTGAGGGGTATGACGTTGACCGCGGAGCCATCATCTACCAAGGTCATTGGCACGTTCTTCTTTAGGCAAATGACAGTGATGTATAGAGCAAGGTTGTGACTAGCGCCAAAAGGTGGCAAGTCTTCATCCGAGAAAGTAATAGGATTACTTAGCTTAGGTGATTCTTGGAAGACCAAGTTGACTACATCTTTAGGAGTGGAGTTATGTGCTACATTCAATTTGGCCAAAGCTTGCAGTAAAGCTTGGCGATGTGGAAATGAGCTTGCCACTAGTTGCCGATGAAAGATCAGCCTTGGTCTTCTGTAATTGCATGAACAAATTGATCGTGGGGTCATCTTCGTTGTCATTTGGTGTGATGACGTTGGTTGGACCGTTTTGAGTAGTGCTTTGATATGGGCGACCCGAACGAGTTAGGTGATCCACATCTTGGTCTTCACCATTTTGGACTATTTCCTTGACTAGGGAGTTTTCAATGAGATATTCGTCTTCATCATCATCGGCCCAAACCCCATTAACTGCAGCTAGTTCCTTCATTCTCATGATATCACTTTCTAGTCGTATGATTTGATCGACTAGTTTATCAACCCCGGTGACTACTTCTTGCATAGTGGCATTTTGAGAGAAGATCAATGGTACGCGTTCTTTAGGTATTGCATTGGGATTGCGCAAGGCCGTTACCATGTTTTCTAGTTCCCACACTTGTCTATCTACATTCCTTGCCCATGTGATGAAGTCGGAAATGGTAGGGGAGATAGTGGAGTAGAGCCTTTCTTTCTCAATTGCATGAATTTCATTTTCGGTGGGAGAAATGAGGTGTGAGCAATCTAAGGTAGATTCGTCACTTGTAATCACTAGAACTCCAAGAGGATTCTGAGTGTTGTTGGGCTTACCTCCTGGTGGAATTGGAAGTCGACCATCTTCAATCATATCTTGAAGCACGTGTTTCAACTTGTAGCATTTTTCTGTGTCGTGCCCTTTGCCCCTATGGTATTCACAGTACGAATTTTCATCCCAAAACTTGGACTTCTTTTCGGGTTCGGGAGTAGGTCCAATGGGTTGGAGTTTACCTTGCTTCATTAACCTTTTTAGAGCGTTGGAGTACGTATCCCCAAGGTTTGTGAATTTCCTTGGTGGAGTAGTTTTCTTGGATGGCTCGAGAAGGTTAACTTCGTCGGTCTTGCTAGTAGAGCCGTATGAACGACTTATGTACCCTTGATATCCTCGACCTACCGTTTTGGACAAGAGTCCTTTACGGATGTCATCTTCAATTCGCGTCCCTAGTACGGTTAAGTCCTTGAAAGTCTTGATGTTTTGATATCTCAAATGATTGGCATATATGGGCTTGAGATTATCCACAAACTTTTCCACAAGAGTAGCCTCATCCGGGCTTTCAACTAGTTGAGTACTAGTCTTCCTCCACCTACTTAGGAAGTCGGTGAATCCTTCTTTGTCATTTTGGGTAAGAACCTCTAGAGTACGCATGTTGACTTGGATCTCGGCATTATCCGCGTATTGTTTCGAGAACTCGATTGCGGCGTCTTCCCAAGTAGCGACCTTCTTGTGATCTAAAGTGTAGAACCATTGCTTCGGAATGGTGTCAAGAGATGAAGGAAAGATCCTTAAGAACATCTCGGGTTTGATGCCTTTGATAGACATGTAATCCTTGAAGGCACGGATGTGGTTCAAAGGGTTCTCATGTCCTTTAAACTTAGGGATATCCGTCATGCTAAAGTTAGTTGGCAATTTGGAATTGACGGCTTCATACTTGCGATTGTTTTCCCTATAAATGTCATCCCCCTTAAGGTACATCAATTGCTCCTCTAGGTATTGGAGTCTCTTCTCAGCTGCAGTTGTCCCTATGATAGGATTCTCATCCCTAGACTCGTCGTCGGAGAAACGTAGTACTTCACTTTTGAGGGGAGGCAACCTTCCCTCTACATCAAAGATACGGCCTTCGATGAGTTCAAGGCGGTCATAGGTTTGGTTTTGGGTAACTTGCATTTGGGCTAGCGCGGCTAGGATTCGATCATTACTATCTTGAATTTGTTGGAGATTTGTTTCATCACTTGATCCGGGCATCTTGGAAACTGGATAAGAGATCGGCGACGAATCAAAACACGATCGACCATTCTATCACACTTGCTAAAAGAGGAAAAGTCTTGACTCGTGAAGTGGGTGTGTGCCACTCGTGTTGAGTGAGTTTTGAAGGAAGACAAGGTCTTTGAAAATGTGTGTCCTAGTCAACTGTAGTGTAGTTGTAGGAGTGGACTCGAAGTGAGGTTTTGAAATGGGCTCGTGGCCCGAATTTTGATACGACAAACGGACAGAGTTTTGACCGGATTTTGCGCTAATTGAAGGCCTATTTCGAAATTTTGATTAAGAAAAGGGGTTTTGATTTTTGAAAATTCGTCATGATTTGTTTAGAAATGGTGATCACGTAAGGTTTACACATTTATACAAGCATTATAACGGGATGCTGAGTGCATTTAAAAGGGTTTTGGTTTAAAGGGTGGGTTGCCATACCGAACCATCAAACCCGAAGTATGTGGAGAGGCTCGTGCCAAACAAGAGTAAGGCCGATTCCTAGTCCATTTCCTCAAGTAGTGAAGGCCCTTGATACAAACAAGAGTAAGCATCATGGTGTGGATGACGTCAATCGCTATCCATCCTTAGGCCCAAATAAGAATTAGGACCGTTTAGACGGGACGATTGGTCGAATGGGTTGGGTTGGGCCTAGGAAGGCCGAATGAACGATCTAGGAAGACCGAGTTATGAAAACCGACAATTGTCTTGTACAAATTATTCCCTAACCTTGTTCAAGTTTCACCCTTGGCTACACGTAAGTGCATTATCCCCAGCGGAGTCGCCAAACTGTGGACAGCGGGCCGCCCACGGGGGCGCTTGGTGAAGGTCGAAAAACAAGCGTTTGCATTTTGTATGGAGTCGCCACCAATTTTTATGGGAAATTGGAACCGTTCGAATACCTCGTGTCATGTCAAGACACAAAGTAGTGACATGAACACTAAGCAATCATTACCCTTAGCATTCTATGTCTAGAATGACTCTCGTGGATGCCAATGAACACGGGTGCTCACGGATGATGCGTGTCTATAATATGATGTTTTACATCTTTATTTCCACGTATTTTATGTCTATAATATGTAGTTTATTCTACTATTTTCCCCATTTCTGTCTACTCTCGTATTTTTATGTAATATTGCAGATTATTGCGGGATTGAGCAGAAAATGAACCGAATCTTGACCCCGGAAGCTAAGCTTAGGAAGGACATGAATATTCGACTCAGACTTGAAGTTTAGAATGCATGTCAAGGCCTAAAGATAGCAAAAGCATGGGTGCGTACGAGTTTAACAAGCAAAGAAGCACCTCACGATATTGCAGCCTGATTCAGATGGCTATATCTCGAGTTCTAGAGCAGATAATCGAGTGATTCCAATTGGAGGTGAAAGCTTATCCTCTTAGCTTTCCAACGCCGTGTAGAACGCCTGATTTGACCAAGTAACGAAGAAATGGCAGCTGTTTTAAGATCGGTGCGCGCTGCAGAATTCGTCAGAATGCACTACTGTACAGCACCTTTGGTCGATCGACTGGTACTTTTGGTCGATCGACCAGACCACGAGTATCAGAAGCTACTGTTCAGCTATACTTGGTCGATCGACTGGGTCTAGTGGTCGATCGACCACTCCAAGTCGACGAGAATTTAAAGACGAGAATTAAAGGATTTTAATCTAAGCCCATTGGATATTAGGTTTAGGAATAAGAAGTTGCGTGATTTTCCTATATAACATAGCTTAGTTTTCAGAATATGCATCGAGTTTTTATCAGTTTTAGATCATAAAACAATTAGGGTTCTTGAGATTATTGTTCTTTCATTAATAAAGTTTCTGTTTTGCATTCGATCTTTCCTTCACAATTCCTCTTTACGGTACCTTTTCGTTCTTATATTCAGTTTCATTACTTTGTTCATTTGTAGTATAGAATTGCTAGAGTAGTAATCCCAAAAGCCAATTATCGTTTATTGCTATTTGCTTATTTAATTATCTCAAGCATGAATACAGTAGTTTTAATAGTTAATTTTATTGTTGTTTTCGTAATAGTCATGAGTAGCTAAACCCTTCGTGCTAGGATGTAGGGGATCTATAGCGTAGATGGCGTAGAATTAGGCGACCTGAATTAAGCATTGGTCGATCGACTGGTTTCTCTGGTCGATCGACTGTGCCAGTTGGTCGATCGACTGCCTATAGTGGTCGATCGACTGACGCGTGTATGATTAGCACCGTTTTTAATTTATTAATTGCAATATTTGACAACGAGACCGAGAGGCTATTTGTTAAATGCTTAGTATTGACCAACCCATTAAGATCGAGAGACAGGGGAGGGAAATAATTAATGAATTAGAACGACTAAATTGCTAAGATCGAAAGACAGGTAATTTAGGCTTTAAGAATCACTTTTCAGTGCGAGAGCTAGCATTAGTGAGACTTAGGGACTAGTAGCATAGGCCGAAAGGAGCTACTGGTTAACTTGGACTGAAAGGACTTGTTATTTACCCATCTACACGACTTTATTTCAGACTTACCTAGGATTTTGTGCCATCGCAGCTATAGTGAACCGACCGTCTTAGCATTTCTTCTATCATTGTTTACCTTCTTTATTACATTTATTGCTTATTTAGTTTATGCATTAGACTTAGATTTACTTCAAACCAAAACACCCCCCTTATTTGTTACTTCTAGACTGAAATATAGAACAACTGAAATTCCCTTCCTCCCTGCGGATCGACCCTGTTACCACTAGCCTAGGTTAGTCTTAATAGGAGATTATAAATTTTATCTTTGGTACTCACAATGACGGGTATCAAATTTTGGCGCCATTGCCGGAGAGGTAGCGCTAGTTTTAGTTGTTTTTATTTTAGTTTGTCTTTAGCCTCAAGGGATTTATTCCTTGAGGCAGTTCACATCTTTTTCCTTTAGTTTTGTTTTTATAGGTCTTTCAGGTCCTATCTAAGCAGGATTTTGGAAGGAGAACATCAAAGGGAAGGCTTGAGTACCTTTGATTCTTCCACCAAGATGTCAACCGTCTTAATTGTAGCACAATTTGAAGCTCGAATGAAAAATCGACAAAGTGGAGAGTAGACAGTCGCGGAAAGCAAGTGTTGAGATGAGTATTGTTGCGGCACTTGAGGCTTCTGTTAATGCTCAATCACGAAAAGCTTGAGGTGGCACAATTGAAGCAAGAAAATTGAGCGAGAATGCTTCGGTTCATGACACCATTGAGATTGCGGGAATTGAGAACAGCGATCCAAGCTCTTATGGCCCATATGGTGAAAATTGAAAGCCAAATAGCAATCTTAGCGGCTAATCAGCAAGGAAAGGATTCGGGAAATATGGAGAAGCTTGTTAAAATTTCGATGCGAGAAAGAGATCACGTTTCCAATGCTCATGGTCGATCGACCAACACCACTGGTCGACCGACCAAAGTATACTGAGAGTAACGCAAAACCGTCATTTGAATTGCAAAATTTTGACTAATGATAATGTGACGAGGGTTTTAAACATGGACAAGTCAGATATTGTCGATTTACGTGATACTTCGGCCCGAGTTATTGACGTGTCGTTCATAGAGCGAGCCATGAAGTCGCTTCCACGTGTTGATAAGGACAAGGTCCTTAATTCAAAGGATGTTTCAAGGAAGGAAGTAGAAGAGCGGGCCAAGTTGTCGATAAAGCCTCCATTCCCGAGCGGCTCAGAAATCGGCAGATGAGGTACACTATCGATTGCATATTGATGATGTCCCATTTTTTATTCCTACCCTTATTTCTGCTCTAACACCTCCGCCCCAGATTGGGAGCAAGATGGAGGAAGATTTTCTTTGCTTTGACTATTTCGGGAGCTGGTTTGGGGAAGAAAGAGCCGCCGGATTTTCCAGCTTTGAAGAAGTCGAGCGAGGCGGGGAGTATGATATGGAGTTCGATGAGCGGACGATAATAGAGCATGGAGGGCTAGAGTGCGACAATCCATTTAGTTACCTAGATGACGGAGATGGGTGGTCTCCATCTGCTGAGATTAGTATTCGAGGCGATCGCATCTAGCCAAAGGCCATGGTCGGAGTTATCCGCGTTTTTCGCGGATAAATAATTTAATGCTTGAGTTTATAAGACAATTTATCGCATTTAAGACTTTTTACTGTTTTTGGTTTGCGCGAGACTTCGCTTTTATAAGTTTGCTTAGGATTTATTTATGCTTTAAACTATTACTTTGGGTTGTGCGCAATTTTTGGGCGCGTTATTATGTGCTTTTGCAGGTTTATAGACCATATTAGCTCAAGTTATTGAGCTAATTTGAAGAAATCGAAGTTACAAAGAGGTTTTCGGTCGATCGACTAGCCTATGTGGTCGTCGATCGATCGCTACTCTGATTCTGAAGCTTTTGTTCGTGTCACCTTGGTCGATCGACCGGGTGATGTGGTCGATCGACCACTTTCATTTCTTGTACACTGTTATCGATCATTCCCCTGCTGTGTTTGGTCGGTTTGCGGAGTTGAGGGAGTCTTTTCTCCACTTTATTCTCCGATTTATTTCTGTTTTCTTCCATTTCTTTATTTTACACATAATTTTGCGTTTAATAAATTGTTTTCTCGGATTTACGCACGGTACTTTTGTTTGTCTTTTCAGGTACTTATTGGTAGCATGCTAGCTTACTGAAACCTCCTAGCTCACGCTGGTTTGGGGAGGTTTCCTTTTGCGCTTAAAATCTTGTAAGTTTCCGAGTCCCAATTTCATGTCTTATTTAGTTATTTATCGCAAAATCCCATTTCCTTTTGCTTCTTTATACATTATTTCGCACAATGGGGACATTGTGTGATTTGGTTTGGGGAAGGGTTTTGCGTCGCATTTGCATTGTTTTTATTGCATTTCAGTTACACGTTTACATTTTTGTCTTGCATTGTTGTTTATTTTCCCCTATATATGTCTGAGAAAATCCAAAAAATTGAAAAAATTCAAAAAATTCAAAAATATCACGTTTAATTTTGCATATTAGGTAGAGTCAGATTGGAGTATTCATTGCTGTTAATTGTCTATTTGCTTAAGCCTTGCATTGTTTCACGTCTTTTAGCAAAAGTTTTTGCAATATCTCGAATTTCGTTTCAAAATTTGTTGAACAATTAGACTTGACTTGAAATTTTGGCAAACTACAAAACTTTCTGAGGAATTAGAGCCTTATAAACTGGTGTCATTCATGACCGGTTTCATTTAGGTTTGTGAGTAGTTACTCCCTGCATATCGTGTAACATTAATTTGCACAAGTATGACATTTAATTTCTTTTTGCCTGCATACATTCGGGTTAGTGGTTGGTATTGCATGTTTGGAGAATGCTTGCGAAAATCCCTTTTATTCATTTTACCCATTAGCTTCACATTAGCCAAAAATTTCCAGTTGACCCTTTAGCTACAATCCATAAACTAAGCCTACCCTTTGCTGAGCTAGTTTAGTAGTTTTAGTGGTATTCGTTGTATTGTATCAATTTTGGCTCGATTTGCACTCTATGAAGTTGGTAATGAATGAAGGAGAAAAGAAAAGAAAAATGAAAAAATTGAAAAATAGTGACTGCCAAAGAAAAAGAAAAAAAAAACGAAAAAACAAAAAAGAAAAACAAAAGAAAAAGAAACGGCAAAGAAAGAAAAAAAAAAAAAGGCTTACTCCTATGTTGCAATTTGTATTTTATGAGGAGTATTGAGGTTGGATTAGTGATTTGTATGCCATATTCATTAAGGCATTTGAGCTTATTTCATTGAGTTAGAAGTGGATGTATGTATTCGGTATGATAGGATGCTAGCTTGGCTATTTCCCTCTCATTCCCATATCGTTTTGTCCTTTCTTACCCATAGCCTCACTTATCCAAATCTTTGCAAGTATTCGGCATGTGATGGACCCTGAATGGTTGGAATGTATGTGCACGGTAGCTAGAATTACTTATCATACTATATTGCATGCATGATCATGTTGGTTGAGTCTAGGTGAGCGACTTTTGTCTCTTTCTCTCTTACGTATAAATTGCTTACCATTTGCTTTGTTGAGAGAAGAGTGACCCGGGAGAGTCCAATCTTGAAAGTCTTGCAAGGTCAAACGTTCAACATCTTTTTGGAATATGCATAAATTCGTTTGCTTGACATTGCGCTTTTAGTAGTTGATTCATATGCATTAAATTGGTTTAAGTAGACGATTTTCAGTTTGTCCATGTTTTGCTCCTTTCTATCTAGATTTAGTTTTGCATTTAGTTTGCTTGGGGACAAGCAAAGGTTTGGTTTGGGGAAGTTTGATGCGTGTCTATAATATGATGTTTTACATCTTTATTTCCACGCATTTTATGTCTATTATATGTAGTTTATTCTACTATTTTCCCCATTTCTGTCTACTCTCGTATTTTTATGTAATATTGCAGATTATTGCGGGATTGAGCAGAAAATGAACCGAATCTTGACCCCGGAAGCTAAGCTTAGGAAGGACATGAATATTCGACTCAGACTTGAAGTTTAGAATGCATTTCAAGGCCTAAAGATAGCAAAAGCATTGGTGCGTACGAGTTTAACAAGCAAAGAAGCACCTCACGATATTGCAGCCTGATTCAGATGGCTATATCTCGAGTTCTAGAGCAGATAATCGAGTGATTCCAATTGGAGGTGAAAGCTTATCCTCTTAGCTTTCCAACGCCGTGTAGAACGCCTGATTTGACCAAGTAACGAAGAAATGGCAGCTGTTTTAAGATCGGTGCGCGCTGCAGAATTCGTCAGAATGCACTACTGTACAGCACCTTTGGTCGATCGACTGGTACTTTTGGTCGATCGACCAGACCACGAGTATCAGAAGCTACTGTTCAGCTATACTTGGTCGATCGACTGGGTCTAGTGGTCGATCGACCACTCCACGAGTCTGACGAGAATTTAAAGACGAGAATTAAAGGATTTTAATCTAAGCCCATTGGATATTAGGTTTAGGAATAAGAAGTTGCGTGATTTTCCTATATAACATAGCTTAGTTTTCAGAATATGCATCGAGTTTTTATCAGTTTTAGATCATAAAACAATTAGGGTTCTTGAGATTATTGTTCTTTCATTAATAAAGTTTCTGTTTTGCATTCGATCTTTCCTTCACAATTCCTCTTTACGGTACCTTTTCGTTCTTATATTCAGTTTCATTACTTTGTTCATTTGTAGTATAGAATTGCTAGAGTAGTAATCCCAAAAGCCAATTATCGTTTATTGCTATTTGCTTATTTAATTATCTCAAGCATGAATACAGTAGTTTTAATAGTTAATTTTATTGTTGTTTTCGTAATAGTCATGAGTAGCTAAACCCTTCGTGCTAGGATGTAGGGGATCTATAGCGTAGATGGCGTAGAATTAGGCGACCTGAATTAAGCATTGGTCGATCGATGGTTTCTCGGTCGATCGATCGTGCTGATTGGTCAATCGATCGCCTATAGTGGTCGATCGATCGACGCGTGTATGATTAGCACCGTTTTTAATTTATTAATTGCAATATTTGACAACGAGACCGAGAGGCTATTTGTTAAATGCTTAGTATTGACCAACCCATTAAGATCGAGAGACAGGGGGAGGAAATAATTAATGAATTAGAACGACTAAATTGCTAAGATCGAAAGACAGGTAATTTAGGCTTTAAGAATCACTTTTCAATGCGAGAGCTAGCATTAGTGAGACTTAGGGGCTAGTAGCATAGGCCGAAAGGAGCTCTTGGTTAACTTGGACCGAGAGGACTTGTTATTTACCCATCTACACGACATTATTTCGGACTTACCTAGGATTTTGTGCCATCGCAGACTATAGTGAACCGACCGTCTTAGCATTTCTTCTATCATTGTTTACCTTCTTTATTACATTTATTGCTTATTTAGTTTATGCATTAGACTTAGATTTACTTCAAACCAAAACACCCCCCTTATTTGTTACTTCTAGACTGAAATATAGAACAACTGAAATTCCCTTCCTCCTGCGGATCCGACCCTGTTACCACTAGCCTAGGTTAGTCTTAATAGGAGATTATAAATTTTATCTTTGGTACTCACAATGACGGGTATCAAATTTTGGCGCCATTGCCGGAGAGGTAGCGCTAGTTTTAGTTGTTTTTATTTTAGTTTGTCTTTAGCCTCAAGGGATTTATTCCTTGAGGCAGTTCACATCTTTTTCCTTTAGTTTTGTTTTTATAGGTCTTTCAGGTCCTATCTAAGCAGGATTTTGGAAGGAGAACATCAAAGGGAAGGCTTGAGTACCTTTGATTCTTCCACCAAGATGTCAACCGTCTCCAGAATTGTAGCACAATTTGAAGCTCAGAATGAAAAATCTGACAAGCTGGAGAGTAGACAGTCGCGGAAAGCAAGTGTTGAGATGAGTACTGTTGCGGCACTTGAGGCTTCTGTTAATGCTCAATCTGAAAAGCTTGAGGTGGCACAATTGAAGCAAGAAAATTCAGAGCGAGAATGCTTCGGTTCATGACACCAATGAGATTGCGGAGAATTGAGAACGGCGATCCAAGCTCTTATGGCCCATATGGTGAAAATTGAAAGCCAAATAGCAATCTTAGCGGCTAATCAGCAAGGAAAGGATTCGGGAAATATGGAGAAGCTTGTTAAAATTTCTGATGCAGAAAGAGATCACGTTTCCAGTGCTCATGGTCGATCGACCAACACCACTGGTCGACCGACCAAAGATACCCGAAGCGAGCATAACGCAAAACCGTCATTTGAATTGCAAAATTTTGTGACTAATGATAATGTGACGAGGGTTTTAAACATGGACAAGTCAGATATTGTCGATTTACGTGATACTTCGGCCCGAGTTATTGACGTGTCGTTCATAGAGCGAGCCATGAAGTCGCTTCCACGTGTTGATAAGGACAAGGTCCTTAATTCAAAGGATGTTTCAAGGAAGGAAGTAGAAGAGCGGGCCAAGTTGTCGATAAAGCCTCCATTCCCGAGCGGCTCAGAAATCGGCAGATGAGGTACACTATCATTGCATATTGATGATGTCCCATTTTTATTCCTACCCTTATTTCTCGCTCTAACACCTCCGCCCCGATTGGGAGCAAGATGGAGGAAGATTTTCTTTGCTTTGACTATTTCGGGAGCTGGTTTGGGGAAGAAAGAGCCACCTGATTTTCCAGCTTTGAAGAAGTCGGAGCGAGGCGGGGAGTATGATATGGAGTTCGATGAGCGGACGATAATAGAGCATGGAGGGCTAGAGTCACGACAATCCATTTAGTTACCTAGATGACGGAGATGGGTGGTCTCCATCTCTTTGAGATTAGTATTCGAGGCGATCGCATCTAGCCAAAGGCCATGGTCGGAGTTATCCGCGTTTTTCGCGGATAAATAATTTAATGCTTGAGTTTATAAGACAATTTATCGCATTTAAGACTTTTTATTGTTTTTGGTTTGCGCGAGACTTCGCTTTTATAAGTTTGCTTAGGATTTATTTATGCTTTAAACTATTACTTTGGGTTGTGCGCAATTTTTTGGGCGCGTTATTATGTGCTTTTACAGGTTTATAGACCATATTAGTTCAAGTTATTGAGCTAATTTGAAGAAATCGAAGTTACAAAGAGGTTTTGGTCGATCGACTAGCCTATGTGGTCGATCGATCGATCGCTCGATTCTGAAGCTTTTGTTCGTGTCACCTTGGCCGATCGACCGGGTGATGTGGTCGATCGACCACTTTGTTCTTTCTTGCACTGTTATCGATCATTCCCCTGCTGTGTTTGGTCGGTTTGCGGAGTTGAGGAGTCTTTTCTCCACCTTATTCTCCGATTTATTTCTGTTTTCTTCCATTTCTTTATTTTACACATAATTTTGCGTTTAATAAATTGTTTTCTCGGATTTACGCACGGTACTTTTGTTTGTCTTTTCAGGTACTTATTGGTAGCACTGCTAGCTACTGAAACCTCCTAGCTCACGCTGGTTTGGGGAGGTTTCCTTTTGCGCTTAAAATCTTGTAAGTTTCCGAGTCCCAATTTCATGTCTTATTTAGTTATTTATCGCAAAATCCCATTTCCTTTTGCTTCTTTATACATTATTTCGCACAATGGGGACATTGTGTGATTTGGTTTGGGGAAGGGTTTTGCGTCGCATTTGCATTGTTTTTATTGCATTTCAGTTACACGTTTACATTTTTGTCTTGCATTGTTGTTTATTTTCCCCTATATATACAGAAAATCCAAAAAATTGAAAAAATTCAAAAAATTCAAAAATATCACGTTTAATTTTGCATATTAGGTAGAGTCAGATTGGAGTATTCATTGCTGTTAATTGTCTATTTGCTTAAGCCTTGCATTGTTTCACGTCTTTTAGCAAAAGTTTTTGCAATATCTCGAATTTCGTTTCAAAATTTGTTGAACAATTAGACTTGACTTGAAATTTTGGCAAACTACAAAACTTTCTGAGGAATTAGAGCCTTATAAACTGGTGTCATTCATGACCGGTTTCATTTAGGTTTGTGAGTAGTTACTCCCTGCATATCGTGTAACATTAATTTGCACAAGTATGACATTTAATTTCTTTTTGCCTGCATACATTCGGGTTAGTGGTTGGTATTGCATGTTTGGAGAATGCTTGCGAAAATCCCTTTTATTCATTTTACCCATTAGCTTCACATTAGCCAAAAATTTCCAGTTGACCCTTTAGCTACAATCCATAAACTAAGCCTACCCTTTGCTGAGCTAGTTTAGTAGTTTTAGTGGTATTCGTTGTATTGTATCAATTTTGGCTCGATTTGTACTCTATGAAGTTGGTAATGAATGAAGGAGAAAAGAAAAGAAAAATGAAAAAATTGAAAAATAGTGACTGCCAAAGAAAAAGAAAAAAAAAAAACGAAAAAACAAAAAAGAAAAACAAAAGAAAAAGAAACGGCAAAGAAAGAAAAAAAAAAAGGCTTACTCCTATGTTGCAATTTGTATTTTATGAGGAGTATTGAGGTTGGATTAGTGATTTGTATGTCATATTCTTTAAGGCATTTGAGCTTATTTCATTGAGTTAGAAGTGGATGTATGTATTCGGTATGATAGGATGCTAGCTTGGCTATTTCCCTCTCATTCCCATATCGTTTTGTCCTTTCTTACCCATAGCCTCACTTATCCAAATCTTTGCAAGTATTCGGCATGTGATGGACCCTGAATGGTTGGAATGTATGTGCACGGTAGCTAGAATTACTTATCATACTATATTGCATGCATGATCATGTTGGTTGAGTCTAGGTGAGCGACTTTTGTCTCTTTCTCTCTTACGTATAAATTGCTTACCATTTGCTTTGTTGAGAGAAGAGTGACCCGGGAGAGTCCAATCTTGAAAGTCTTGCAAGGTCAAACGTTCAACATCTTTTTGGAATATGCATAAATTCGTTTGCTTGACATTGCGCTTTTAGTAGTTGATTCATATGCATTAAATTGGTTTAAGTAGACGATTTTCAGTTTGTCCATGTTTTGCTCCTTTCTATCTAGATTTAGTTTTGCATTTAGTTTGCTTGGGGACAAGCAAAGGTTTGGTTTGGGGAAGTTTGATGCGTGTCTATAATATGATGTTTTACATCTTTATTTCCACGCATTTTATGTCTATTATATGTAGTTTATTCTACTATTTTCCCCATTTCTGTCTACTCTCGTATTTTTATGTAATATTGCAGATTATTGCGGGATTGAGCAGAAAATGAACCGAATCTTGACCCCGGAAGCTAAGCTTAGGAAGGACATGAATATTCGACTCAGACTTGAAGTTTAGAATGCATTTCAAGGCCTAAAGATAGCAAAAGCATGGGTGCGTACGAGTTTAACAAGCAAAGAAGCACCTCACGATATTGCAGCCTGATTCAGATGGCTATATCTCGAGTTCTAGAGCCGATAATCGAGTGATTCCAATTGGAGGTGAAAGCTTATCCTCTTAGCTTTCCAACGCCGTGTAGAACGCCTGATTTGACCAAGAAACGAAGAAATGACAGCTGTTTTAAGATCGGTGCGCGCTGCAGAATTCGTCAGAATGCACTACTGTACAGCACCTTTGGTCGATCGACTGGTACTTTTGGTCGATCGACCAGACCACGAGTATCAGAAGCTACTGTTCAGCTATACTTGGTCGATCGACTGGGTCTAGTGGTCGATCGACCACTCCACGAGTCTGACGAGAATTTAAAGACGAGATTTAAAGGATTTTAATCTAAGCCCATTGGATATTAGGTTTAGGAATAAGAAGTTGCGTGATTTTCCTATATAACATAGCTTAGTTTTCAGAATATGCATCGAGTTTTTATCAGTTTTAGATCATAAAACAATTAGGGTTCTTGAGATTATTGTTCTTTCATTAATAAAGTTTACATTTTTGCATTCGATCTTTCCTTCACAATTCCTCTTTACGGTACCTTTTCGTTCTTATATTGGTTTCATTACTTTGTTCATTTGTAGTATAGAATTGCTAGAGTAGTAATCCCAAAAGCCAATTATCGTTTATTGCTATTTGCTTATTTAATTATCTCAAGCATGAATACGATGTAGTTTTAATAGTTAATTTTATTGTTGTTTTCGTAATAGTCATGAGTAGCTAAACCCTTCGTGCTAGGATGTAGGGGATCTATAGCGTAGATGGCGTAGAATTAGGCGACCTGAATTAAGCATTGGTCGATCGACTGGTTTCTCTGGTCGATCGACTGTGCCAGTTGGTCGATCGACTGCCTATAGTGGTCGATCGACTGACGCGTGTATGATTAGCACCGTTTTTAATTTATTAATTGCAATATTTGACAACGAGACCGAGAGGCTATTTGTTAAATGCTTAGTATTGACCAACCCATTAAGATCGAGAGACAGGGGAGGGAAATAATTAATGAATTAGAACGACTAAATTGCTAAGATCGAAAGACAGGTAATTTAGGCTTTAAGAATCACTTTTCAGTGCGAGAGCTAGCATTAGTGAGACTTAGGGACTAGTAGCATAGGCCGAAAGGAGCTACTGGTTAACTTGGACTGAGAGGACTTGTTATTTACCCATCTACACGACTTTATTTCAGACTTACCTAGGATTTTGTGCCATCGCAGCTATAGTGAACCGACCGTCTTAGCATTTCTTCTATCATTGTTTACCTTCTTTATTACATTTATTGCTTATTTAGTTTATGCATTAGACTTAGATTTACTTCAAACCAAAACACCCCCCTTATTTGTTACTTCTAGACTGAAATATAGAACAACTGAAATTCCCTTCCTCCCTGCGGATCGACCCTGTTACCACTAGCCTAGGTTAGTCTTAATAGGAGATTATAAATTTTATCTTTGGTACTCACAACGACGGGTATCAACGGAGATCTGGAGTAAGGGGTGAGGGTACGTATTAGGAAGCTCTTTTGATCGAACACCTAATCCCGCCCGCCTCGATAGCGGCCTCTACTAATGATTAGGGAAGTTATTCGTACTCGATATATCGTCGGCTATAATGCATGCAATGCAACATCCAAGTCTTAATCCTAACATGTGAAATTTAGACTAAGTCGGTTGACAGTTAATTAGCATACAATTGGGTCGAAGTAGGATTTAAGTTCAATTACATGTGAAACATACAAACAATGAAAGGAATACAACAAAAGAAATACAATAATGAAAATTACATTAATTACAATGGAATAGGCGATTTATGTCGAAAATACCTTTAAAACGGATAACTTGATAAAAAGAATAAAAGAAGGAATTACGAACAGAACAGAAGTGATAATACGGATAATAGTTAGTTAATACGTAGGCTAATTAATCTATGTCAAGGCAGAAAAGGAGTTCAGGGACAGAAATCATCTCGAACAGCGCAGCAGATCGCGCCCCCTCTGAAGAGGCGCAGCGATTCTTTGCGTCTGTTCCAAGGGTGAGTTCTGGCTGTGAAGCCGGAACTGCAAATCGTTAATGTCGATTGGTAATTTTAATGATTGATTGATGATATTTACTCGGATGGAAGTGATTAACAGGTTAATTACATGTGAATGATGGTCATAAAAACGATAAACATGGGTGAGACGGATGCAAACGAATTAATTACATGAGATTATGATGAAAATATTAATGAGTCCTCTATTGAAATAAATCAATTAGGCTAAATACGACGGATATACAACGAATATGTGAATAAGCAGATGAAAACTATATCAATGACGAACTTAAACTCAATATGAACAAATTGAATCTCTAAAATCCGGGTTTGAATTTAATGACGAAAACCCGCAAATATGAATTACTTAGGATTTAAGTCGGATTTGTGGCAATTAAACATGCTAATGAATGATGAATCATATGATACAATATACATGTGAATTATCAGTGACGATTATATCAAAGAATTAACGGACGAACAAATAACAAACAAAAAAGAAGCGAATTACAGAGGACGAGGAAGAAGAAAAGAAGCAGGAACTGCGGCAGCCTCACGAAGAGGCGCAGCAGAACTGCGCTCCTTCGAAGAGGCGCGGCAGATTCTTTGCGTCTTTTCTCGACGTCGTGTCTCACTCGGAAATCCGCAAAAACAGAGTTTTAAAGCACGGTTTTAGAAATCGGTTTTAATGGTGTTTTCGACATAAATCTTACAATAAAATACAATAAATAAAATACAATAAATAAATAAGGATTATACACCCTCAGACTTACATGTTGGCGAAACGAGATGAACTAAGATATCGACTAGTGAATGCTCGACGCGAATGCAAAGAGAGTGCCCTCGTAAGAGGAAAACGATTGATTAATTAAGTTGATTGAGTGTAGTTGGTCAAATTGGTCGGTCATGCAACGGAGAGGCTGGTACCCGGAAAGATCCGAGCTTACGTGGTCGAAAGTTCAAGCACGTAGGCGCCAATTAGTAAGAACAAAGTCTAGAATGCAAAGGGAGAAGAGAAGGGCGGACACTCGCGTGAGAAATATGAGGAACGAAGGCTCCTATTTATACTAATCACACGACGGAATTAGGGTTTCGGAGACTCTTTGGAAGTGAATCTCGGAAAGATATAAAAAAAATATACGTAAGACATGCAAAGAAGGGCCTGGGAAGAGGCGCGCGCATCGCTGCGTCTCTTGGAAGAGGCGCAAAGACTGCTGCGTCTATTCCCGGAGGTTTCCTCTATTTGAAGAAAGATTTCGCGTTTGAGTTATGGTAGGACGGAAATAATTCGATTATCTTATGAATATTACGGTATATTATTTGCCAAAAGATAAAATTTGTGAAATATGGAATAGAAATATCCGGAACATTCCAGAATATTCCGACTCGGGATTTAACAGTTATCAGAAAATGGAGACGGTTTTTGACCCGGACTCCGAATGTACTCTAATTACTGCCAAAACGACCGTATCGGGACGCAGATGACAACTAAGAGGTCGACATTTAATATTTGAGCAATCACTTAACGATAATCTTACGAACTGTCACAAATCGTTCCGCGTATCAAACATACGGCCCAATCATCACCGGGTGGTTTGCGGGAGGTGCAGAAATGAGGTATCTACACTACCTTAAAATCGTTGTCTTCAAAAACGTAAAGAATAGACTTAGGTTATTTTCAAGTCTGTTGATGCCTATAAAATTCCGTAGCAATTGAACGTGTATATTTTCCAGAATAAATTCGTTATGAACATGTCGACTGAGAATCCGCGAATGCACTAGTGGTCTAAAGTTTATTTTGCAAACCTAATTTATAAATTGAAAATGAGTTGAGTCTTTTGCAAACATTAAAATTGGAGAGTCTAGATGATGTTAGGCTTTTGTTTCACTTGAAAAGGATTTGTTAAACTTATTTTAGAGGTCAATACGTTTTATGCGACGGAATTCGTCAGTATTTATGATTCCTTCAAGAACACCCTGATAAGTCTGGAATTTGAAGAAAGTCTATTTCACAAGAATTGTAGATATGTGTCTTAGGGTTCCAACCTCACTGGTCTTGCATCGTTTTGATTTTTGATGAATTGATTATGAATTTTATAGCGAGACTGAACAGTGCTGTAAAACGGTAGAATTAGAGATTTAGCTTTGAAGTTGTCAAAAGGATTAGGACGTGATGGGCATAGGATAAGTGCATGATTAGTAGGTTGATTATTGATTATATAGTAATTGTACATAATTATGTTATGTAGGTTATGAATTGGTAAAGAATCAATTTTGATTGCTTGTGTGACTCGCGTGACTCGAAGATTTGCGAAAAGGTAGGATAACTACTCAACTCGTCCTGTCTTTGTTGGTTTGAGGAATTTATAAAAGTATTGTGAAATTGGATGGATTAATGGATGTGGATTATATATCATTGGATTGTTTATTATTGATTATTTATATTGGAATTTCGTTTGCATTGGATACCTCAACTCGTGTCTGAGATGGTTTTTATAACTGGCATGGTGTATAATTGGATACCTCAACTTTGGTTGGGATGGTGAATACCTCAACTTCGGTTGGGATGATGAATACCTCAACTTCGGTTGGGATGATGAATACTTCAACTTCGGTTAGAATGATGAATACCCCAGGCCAGGAATTGGCGGGATGAACGGGTGTTTCGGGTGATGAGCACAATTGTGTTTGCATTATATATCATATCATTTCACTTTGACTTGTTGTTGGTTATTCCTACACAACCTCGTGGTTGACTGTGTATTCGTGAACACATTCGGTGAACCGTTTTACGGGGAGCAGATTTGACAGGTACCAAAGATTAGCTGACTTGGGAGCATTGGGATGAGAGCCAAACTAGGAACCTTAGATGAAGTCTGTTGGAGCTTGTGTCCTCCACAAATTAGTGTGCTAACATTTGTAAATCTCTTACAGGTTCACAAGGGTATACTTCGTATTTTAATCAGTTGATTAACGATTACCTAATTACGGTTGGCTTGCTAGAAAGTTTGACGTTATTATCATACAGATGGCGGTGATCAACTGGTCCCTAAAGATCACACCTATAGGATGTGTTTGAGAGATGTGGATATAGAAATATAATCACATTGATGCCTTATATGACTAAACAGTTAGTCAATGTGTTGATGAGACAATTATTTAATGAAGATTAAATAATATTAGTTGAGACGAATTAACTGTCAATTCGTAAATTGAATATAATAAGTTATATTTAATTAAATGTATGTAATGTTAGCTTGGACGAATTAATCTGTTAATTCGTAATTAAACGTAATCGGTTATATTTAATATCAACAAGATGAATGTGTCATAGTGGTAATAGTGAGGGTACTCAAACCAAGAGGTCATGGGTTCGATCCTCACTAGATGACAATTTATATTTAACACATTTTTACATTTTTGGAAACCGAAAATAAGGAATTAAAACTCCTTATTGTTTCGGTAATTGGGCCGGAAATTAGAGGATGAAAAATCCACCCTAATCTACCCTTATACACGGTTTAAGAGGGTGAGATGGGTGAATTCATTCTAACCTAATTTTTGCCCTAACTCAACCTTGCCTCCTCTCATCGAAAAAAATAACACAAAAAAACCTAAAAATTAATCAGTTAATTTTTGGATTGATTCTAGCAAAATCAAAGGGCATTTCTCATATGGTCTTGGGTGCAACTGATAGGAGAATATCATTGCGATATTGTTCATAGGCCATAAAAGCTAGGATCGAAGGTTATTTCTTAATCCTTTACGTTTTGTTTATGCATTTTAGTTTTATGACTCGTAATCATCACTTTATAATTCGTTATAATCCTTAAAAATAAAGGGATGCATACAGATAAATCTCACAAGTGGTATCAGAGCCAAGACCACGAATTTTAATTTTGATGATTCTCATAAAATTGTTTGTAAACAATAATTAGGGTTTGCGAAAAAAAATATAATCGGCTGGAATTTTTTTTTGAGCCGTGGAATTTTTTTTTTTTTCGTTTCCGTTACAGTTCACGGATGAACAGTATTATTAAAAAAAAAAAAATTCTGTTTTTTTCCTTTCTTTCGGTTTCTCCTGAAAAACCGATTAAAGTTTTTTGCGGCTGTTTTTGTTTATGCCGATTTGAAAAGCATCCGAGAAAAGATTTTTTTTTTTTTCTTATTCTTCATTCACGTGGTTCTGTTGTTCGAGAGATGAGATCTAAAAAAAAAAAAAAAAAAAAAAATTGTCTTGTTTCGGTTTTTACAGATAAAACCGTGTACAAAATAAGGAAAGCTATTTTCTGTTTTTAGTTTAGCCGTGCTGAAATTATAAAAGAAAAAAAAAAATTTGTTTTTTTTTTTACTGTTCAGCCGAGACCAAAAAGAAAAAAAAAGATTTTGTTTTTTTTGTTTTGGCCAATTTTGTTTATACATTAAATTTATAATGTATGATAATTTTTGTGAAGCGGTTCACAAAATTTAAAGATACCTAATTATTTTAAAGCAGTTTAAAATATTGATGGATTAAATTCATATTACAAGTTTAATATGAATTAAGTTTGAAATTAATGTGATTAATTGAGGAATTGTCACTTAATTTGTTAATTTAAATAGGTGGTTTGGATAAAATTATTCAACATAATTAAGGAATTGTGTCATGTATGTTTAATTTATTTTTAGTTGATGCATTTTATTTTTGTTGAATGAATCGTTGAATGAATTTATTTACGTATTTTTGCAATCAGTTGTAATTTGTAATACTTAGTGTGGCCTTAGTCAAATTATGTTTTCGTAATGAAGGAAACATAATTTTTATGTAATTATGAGATCTCGTATCTCCTTTTATTTTCTTTAGTTTTGGGTTTTGAAATTAGAATGTAATAAATAGGTTTATTATGTAATTTATTTATTGTAATTTCAAAGAAGACTAAAGATGGAGATTGGAGCTCACTCCCGCTACATGGATCAAGATGGAACATCGAGACAAGCTTCTCGGGTCCAAGGATGGATTCCAAACTTGTATTTAATGTTCATTTTGATAGGATAGGCCACACTAGGACTTTATTATTGTTTTTACGTTTTCATTCCTATTGCTTTTCATTCACATGATAGTTTATGCATCATATTCCGCCTAAACCAAACCACCTACTACTAAAATGCATGAAAATTGACACATATAGGTTGTATGTTAGTTTTCATAGACATACAGATGTCACATGTTTATTAAGCCATCACCTTAGTTTATTCATTCACGCACGCTACATATTAGTTCACTTAAAATGAATTAAAATTAAGTTGATGGGATCTTCCTCTAAAACGGAAATTGAGATTAGTCTTTATAAGGGCAAACAACTATGAATCCCTTCTTCGTCGGTAGGCATAATATGACCCCTTCTACGTTGGGTAAGTAGTTTGTGTTGACTTGGTTTATCTCAACATTATAGTCCGAAGAGTTTCTCGTGATTATGATGGACTAAAGATAGAATTTACAGAAATTTATCGACCAAGAATTCTAACGGTAGAATTAGCTAAAAGGTTAGCTTATCAATTTACAGATAATTGAGTCTTGGGATCATTTATATAATTCTTGAGGAAGGTCAATTGTATAAATGTTTTGAGTCTTCGCGTTATGACAGTAGTTCATTAGACTTAAAAATATAAACGATGCACATGCTTATTATTTATTCTTCTTTTCGCAGTGTAGAACACGTTTATTTTACTGTTACAACAAAATGTCTGGAAATAACGCAATCCAAATGCCTAGTGCCACACTTGATCGCGCGTCCTGGCTTAAAGTTTTTATGGACCAAATGAATCAGTTCACACGTCAAAAAAACGACGGGTCCAACTTTGCGGACTGGGAGGCAGCACTACGGAATGCTGTCATTGCTGACGGTAAGCTCAGGTACTTAACTGAGCCAATACCGGTAAACCCAGGCCCCAATGCAGGAGTCAACGAGTCACTCGCTTATAGTGACTTCATTATGGAAGCGAGTGCGATAAAGAACGTACTCATCTTTGCAATGGAAACCAATTTGCTGAGACGCTTCATTGCCCAAGGTGCGAACAAGATTTTCACCACGCTCACTAACGAGTTCTCGAAAGCACCGAGGATCGTTACTTATGAGCATACATGTCGCTTCTTTGATGCGAAATTCCAAAAGGGCCAACCGGTTAGCCCACACATTCTTAACATGAGAATGTCGAGAAGTTGGAGGCACTTGATTGCAAAATCAGTGAGAGCATTGTCATTGACCAAATGCTTCATTCTCTTCACGATGGTTTTTCCCTTTTCAGGGCGAACTACTACATGAATGACTTGAAAAAGAGTCCTCATGAGCTACACTCCCTTCTGGTACAGACCGAGAAGGATATGAAATTGAGTGGGAGCATGAAGCAGGATGTTCTCACGATTTCCAACAAGGGTAAAGGTAAGGGCAAGCCTCATGGCGGCCTAGCTGTAGGTAAGCCAAAGTTTAAAAAGCCAGGAAACGGTGAGAGTGGGCCTGGTTAGACTAGTGGCTCACAAGGCAAGGCAAAGAGCAAGGGCGGTGACATTGAGTGCCACCATTGTCACAAGACTGGACATTGGAGGAGGAATTGTCCCGTGTACCGTGAGGACATCAAAGCAGGCCCCGTCGTTCCTGTTGGTATGTCATCTTATATTCATATGATTGAGATTAACTATATAAGTTTCAAAACTTGGGTACTTGATACTGGTTGTGGTTCTCATCTGTGTAATAATTTGCAGGACCTAAAGAACATCATACCTCTCGAAAAGGGTGATGTGGACCTGGGAGTCGGGAATGGAGCACGAGTTGCTGCAGTCTCGAAGGGAACATATGTAATCCAACTCCCTAGTGGTTTTGAGTTATTTTATATAACTATTACTATGTACCCAACTTATCTAAGAACATTATTTCTATTTCCGTACTCGATATAGACAGTTTTGCATTTTCAATAAAGGATAATACCTGTATTTTCTTTTTAATGAAATGATTTATGGCAAAGCAGTTTCCGTGAATGGAATTTACATCTTAGATCAAACCACGGAAGTATTACACGTGAATAATAAGAAATTAAAGGTTGGTGACAAAGATCAAACCTATCTATGGCATTGTCGAATGGGACACATAAATGAGAAACGCGTGAAGAAACTCGTCGATAATGGGACTATTCCCGCATTCGAATTTTCTACATATGGCACGTGTGAATCATGTCTCATTGGCAAAATGACTCGAATTTCATTCAAAGGTGTTGGAATACGCGCTAGTGACCTATTAGGACTCATACATACTGATGTTTGTGGACCTATGTCAATTACCGCTAGAGATGGCTCTAGATATTTTATCACTTTCACGGATAATTTGAGTAGATACGGATATGTCTACTTAATGAAGCATAAAAGTGAGTCCTTTGAGAAATTCAAGGAATACCAGAACAGGGTTGAAAACCAACAGGGTAGAAAGGTTAAAGCACTCCGTTCAGATCGGGGTGGCGAATATCTTTCAAATGAGTTTGATCAACACCTTAAAGACTGTGGAATCGTTTTGCAGTTAACTCCACCTGGAACACCTCAATTAAATGGTGTGTCCGAACGGAGAAATCGAACCTTACTTGATATGGTTTGATCTATGATGAGTCACACGGTATTGCCTGATTCATTATGGGGTTTTGCTCTTTTGTCAGCTGCTCTTATACTTAACCGAAGTCTGACTAAAGCTGTCGACAAGACTCCATATGAAATGTGGAAGGGAACGGTCCCTAACTTGTCCTTTATTCGGGTTCGGGGCTGCGAGGCTTATGTCAAGTGGAGACACGAGGATAAGCTCGGCCCGCGATCGGTCAACACATACTTTATAGGTTATCCAAAAGGAACATTTGGTCATTACTTCTATTCGCCTACGGAACATCGAGTTTTTGTTGCGGCTGGTGCGACGTTCTTAGAGAAAGAATTTCTCGAGAACAAGACGAGTAATAGAACCTTCGAGCTGTCGGAGATTCCAGAACCAACAACCGAGGAACGGATGGAGGAAGTTGTTCCTCCAACTGATGACACGGTTCATATACCTGAGGAACCTAGGAGGTCGGGTAGAGTCTCTAATCCTCCGGACAGATACATTGGTATGGTCGAGGAGAATGACGTTTTACTCCTTGAGAGTAATGAACCCGCTACCTATAAAGGTGCTATGGCCTGTTCCGACTCAAAGCTATGGCTCGAAGCCATGCAATCCGAGATGGACTCCATGTATGAGAATAACGTATGGGATCTAGTTGATTTACCTAATAAGGTAAAACCTCTCTGATATAAATGGCTTTACAAAATAAAGCATTCAGAGACGCGCAACGAGATACCTATAAGGCACGACTTGTGGCAAAAGGTTTCACTCAAGTGCACGGATTGCATTATGATGAAATTTTTGCACCCGTAGTCATGTTACGTTCCATTCGGATAATCTTAGCGATTGCCGCATTTCATGACTATGAAATTTGGCAAATGGATGTGATAACCGCCTTCTTAAACGGTTATTTGGAGGAAGAGTTGTACATGGTGCAACCCGAAGGTTTCATAGATCCTGAACATCCTAAGAAAGTATGCAAGCTTAAGCGTTCCATTTATGGACTTAAGCAAGCTTCTCGGAGTTGGAATCATCGTTTCGACCAGGTGATAAAAGAGTATGGTTTCACTCGATCGGTCGAAGAACCATGCTTATATATCAAGTCGAGTGGGAGCAAGATTGTATTCTTGATATTGTATGTTGATGGCATACTCTTGATTGGGAATGACATTCCTCTCCTATCTTCGATTAAAGAATGGTTGAAGAACCATTTCCAGATGAAAGATCTGGGTGAGGCACAACGCATTTTGGGAATCCGTATCTACCGAGATAGATCACGACGGACGTTATCACTAAGTCAGGAGTCTTATTTGGATAAGATTCTTGAGAGGTTCAGCATGACCAACTCCAAGAAGGGGAACCTTCCAATGACGTCCGGGATGCGATTGAGCAAGTCTCGATCACCCACGATGCTGAAGGGATTGAGCGCATGAGTCGTGTTCCTTATGCATCTGCAATAGGATCAATCATGTATGCCATGATATGCACACGTCCAGACGTGTCATATGCATTGAGTATGACGAGTCGGTACCAAAAGAATCCAGGTGAAACACACTGGATAGCTGTTAAAAATATCCTCAAGTACCTACGGAGGACTAAGGATAGGGTATTGACTTATGGAGGCGATACTAAGCTATGCGCAATCGGTTGCGCATATGCTAGCTTCCAAACGGATCGAGATGATTAGAAATCTCAGTCTAGATTCGTTTTTACTCTTAATGGTGCTGCGGTCAGCTGGAATAGTTCCAAACAGAAAGTGGTAGCAGATTCTACTAGTGAGCCATTGAAATATGATAAGCATGGAGGGCACGTTCTTTTCATGAGAATTAAACGTGTACCTGAGTTATAGTAGTTGATTATGAATTCGATACGTTATCTTTTTCATATACTATTTATAACTTCATCGTTTTAATATAATATTTTGTTTTTCATGTGGATTGTACTGACAACATTGAACGCCACAAAGTGAACTGAATTACATTATATTTTGTTTGGTCCGTAATCACCTTAAAGAGCTGATAACTCTGGCTATTATATTGTGCAGTCGATTGATGGTGGGTTTAACGAGCCATAAGTCAAACGGTTGACTAATCGTTCACAAATACGAGATTATAACGATACCTCGTAGGACAAATTTTTTTTGTGACAACGTAATGGAGTCCTAAATGTTTAAAAACATTCGGTGCCAGGTCGTGGATAGAACATCCATTGTGTTCCTAGAGTCGATTCTTTTGACTATCGACTGTCTCTTGAGATTAAGGCAGTTTTTGGGTGACTTTGGTTTCTTTCTCACGGTCTGCCGTAACTGGAGGCCAAGTAGTTTTTTTCTGGGTCATTTCATACTGTGCTTACATCTGCAGGATTCGAGTTGAGGAAAATATCCAACCCTTATCAGGTATAGTTATTTCTCAGGGCCACTCGAGGAATTGTAACTGAAATGCATGGCCATGCTCGAATGTTGATTCGTTTATCAGTTAAGTTACTCGCTAGTCGGGGAAACCACTCTTGATAATGATCGCTTGTAAAATACGACCTTTGTGAATACGTATTTTCAAATTGTTTTACATTGAGTGGGAGAAATTTTAGGATATGAGAATCGGTTATCGCACATACACTTGTGAGGACAAGTGGGAGTTTGTTGGAGCTTGTGTCCTCCACAAATTAGTGTGATAACATTTGTAAATCTCTTACAGGTTCACAAGGGTATACTTCGTATTTTAATCAGTTGATTAACGATTACCTAATAACGGTTGGCTTGCTAGAAAGTTTGACGTTATTATCATACAGATGGCGGTGATCAACTGGTCCCTAAAGGTCACATCTATAGGATGTGTTTGAGAGATGTGGTTATAGAAATATAATCACATTGATGCCTTTTTAGGACTAAACAGTTAGTCATTGTGTTGATCAGACAATTATTTAATGAAGATTATATAATATTAGTTGAGACGAATTAACTGTCAATTCGTAAATTGAATATAATAAGTTATATTTAATTAAATGTATGTAATGTTAGCTTGGACAAATTAATTTGTTAGTTCGTAATTAAATGTAATCGGTTATATTTAATATCAACAAGATGAATGTGTCATAGTGGTAATAGTGAGGGTACTCAAACCAAGAGGTCATGGGTTCGATCCTCACTAGATGACAATTTATATTTAACACATTTTTACATTTTTGGAAACCGAAAATAAGGAATTAAAACTCCTTATTGTTTCGGTAATTGGGCCGGAAATTAGAGGATGAAAAATTCACCCTAATCTACCCTTATACACGGTTTAAGAGGGTGAGATGGGTGAATTCATTCTAACCTAATTTTTGCCCTAACTCAACCTTGCCTCCTCTCATCGAAAAAAAACACAAAAAAACCTAAAAATTAATCAATTAATATTTGGATTGATTCTAGCAAAATCAAAGCACATTTCCCATATCGTCTTGGGCGCAACTGATAGGAGAATATCATTGCGATATTTTTCATAGGCCATAAAAGCTAGGACCGAAGGTTATTTCTTAATCCTTTACGTTTTGTTTATGCATTTTAGTTTTAATCATCACTTTATAATTCGTTATAATCCTTAAAAATAAAGGGATGCATACAGATAAATCCCACAAAGTCTAGATCACATATATGGTTATATCACTTATTTATTTTCCGCTGCAAGTTGTAAATATCTTATATTAAGTTTTAGTTGGTTAATTTGTAATAAACATGTAATCATTAAAGTTTTTAATTTAAAGTACTTTGGTGAGTTGGTCTTTGTTATTCACTACCTCGGGAAACCGAGATGGTAACGGTCCAATTTATTTGGGAATGTCTAGCTAAAGGCTCCTAAATAAATGGGGGTGTTACATTATCATATCCACATCTATAGTATATGCTAAAAATATCAAGCGCTATTTTAGGAAATATGTTTTAGGCGGGAAAAGTTGGAGTTTCGCCTATTCATTTAGTAAATAGGGGATGGTGTCGTTTGTTCATTCATTAATTCACGTGTGATCACCATCTTCTTGTTTGTATCATGATACACACAAAGACAAATAGCCTTCTTGCCTACATTTGTTTAATGATATGATTCAACACTAGCGGTTTTTTTTTATATCCAACTTGTATGGCGTTTTCCTCTGTTTCATTTTCGTTTATGACCAAAGTGATACATTATAAGGTAACACGATTTTACTGATCCTAATATTATTATTATTATTGTTCGGGGTTGTATGAATCTATGTTTGTTGTATATGTTTTATGTTATAAATTGATTATCGAAGGTGGTATGTGACATTCGTTTTTCTCTTCGTATTATATATATCCAATTAGCTATTTTATTTTTAAGTTAATTGTTTGTTAGAGATTATTGGTTTAACTGTCGTTTAAGACGATGCGAAAAAATAGTGTGGTGTGAATCGAAAAGGGTCAAAAACATGTGCGTCTTGTTGAGTGTTTCATAGTGGAATTATATAATTGTTGAGATTATCAAAAAGTGTAATACCTCGTAATTTAATAATAATTTATGTAATTTAAATAATTAAGTAATGGCACTTCTATTAATAATTGCAAATAAGACGTTAATTGAATTGAATAATAAAGTAAATAAGCAAGTCGGGATTTGGGCTTGACTAGTAATAAGGCCTTGGGCCGTGTGAATAAGATAAGTAGGCCGATTATATTTGGCCTAATATGAGCATGGTCGCGAATTGTTTCGGGATTTAATAATAATATTAATGAGGAGAATAATAATAGGTAAAGGTAATAATAATTATAATATTAATAATCCTAAATAATATTTATTATAATAAAATTAGTAAGGAAAATATGTAGTAATTCTACTTACGGGAGGACCTGTCAGTACTTGTCCTGGTTTTAGCAGTGAGATTGTGGCGACGAGAGTAACTAAGACCATTGAGCTAATGGACTTGGTTGCGAGGATTGAGGACCCGCAATGTGAGTTGCTTCTTCTTCGAGCTTGTACTGGTATTTCTAAGCTCTACTTCTCCCTTCGTACTTGCTCCCCTAGTGTTTTGGGTCTGTCCATCTTCCTTTTGATGCCGCTCTGCGTTCTAGCTTGGAACGTATTGTCACCGCGTTAGGGCCGGGTTTTGGGGATTGGCAGTGGCGCCTTGCTACATTCCCTTTTCATCTTGGTGGACTTGGTGTGTATGCGGCAGGAGATGTTTTATTTTATGCTTTTATTGCGTCCCGCTTGCAGTCTGCTAGTTTGCAGGCTAAGCTCCTCGGCCCTTCTTGTGTTATAGCTGCTGGCCCTGCTTTTGATGATGTCGCGCAGGTGTTTACTGCGACTACAGGTTCTGATATATTAGGTCACCCTAGTGAAATTGCTGCCCCCAAACTTATGAAGAAATTGGCGGACATTCATTTCACGACGGTTCTTCTTGCCTCGAGTCTGTTTTCTCTTTGACACCACTTGACTTGCTTTATGGCGAGTCTCGGCGGGGTTCTCACTCCTCGATTGGTTACGTGCGGTTCCTATCTCGGGGTTGGGGCGGACTATGAACGGGAGGACTTACCGTAGTGTGTTGGGGTATCGTCACGGGTGTTCCGTTATTCACGGTATCTAGGCCCCTGTCCGCTTGCTCTCGGGTTTCTTTGGGGATGTTTTTGGGGACCACGCTGTTTCTTGTCTTGTCTTGTGGGCGTTAAACATCGGCATAACCTTGTCCGGGACACTCTTTTCGACATCTGCTATAGATTTGGTATTTTTGCGGGGAAGGAGGTTGATATCGATTTGGTTGATGGGCATGGTGGCTCTCTTCGTCCTGCGGATTTATTGCTTTATTCTTGGGACAGGGGGCGTGATGTGTGCGTCGACCTGACGGGTTCTTCACCTTTGACTCGACCGGGTTGGCGATTTTGTGCGGGCGGGTTGTCGGCCGATCTTTGCTCAGCGAAAGTGTGTTAAGTATGAGGATTTGTGCGCGGTAGCGGGTTATGGTTTCCTACCTTTCCCTTTCTCTTCACTTGGGGAGCTGGGTTCGGATGCTGTTGCCTTGCTCAAGCGGATCCAGAAATTCTCGGTATCTCAGGATGCGGGGGCTCGAGTAGCCGCTTACATTTTTACTGGACTTAGCTTTGCTATTGCTAAGGGTGTGGGAGTCCAGATTGTCTCTCGACTCCCCACCAATTTCATGTAAACCTTTTATTTTTATTTTAATGAAAGTTGTGCGCATCTATAATAATAATAATAATTAAAAAAAAAAAAAAAAAAAAAAAAAAAAAAAATAATAATAATAATAATAATAATAATAATAATAATAATAATAATAATAATAATAATAATAATAATAATAATAATAATAATAATAATAACATAATTTATAATGGTAATAATAATAATAATATGGTAATTCCTAATAATCGGAAAAAGGCAATAGTTTTCTAATTGGCCTCATATACTCTCTAAACTTAGACTATAAATACCATGGTATCTGAAAAATAATTCACAAAGAAAGAGGAAGGAGATTAAGAGATGGAAGGAGCAATTAGCGATAAAAGGTAAGACCGTTTTATAGTTTAATGTATCAATTTTATAACTTATATAACTAGTATTTTAGACCACCTCTAGATTAGCTAGGATCGTGACCTTGACCGTGGGACACCAGGGGGTGACCGGACCCACGTTGGACAGCTGTTGACCGATATGGAGGGGGTGTTTGACCGGGGTTTTGTGGTGGTGTTTATTGGGGTAAACAATACGTAAGACTCAGTTTTGACCCTTGTTTCGTGCGACCCAGACCTGATCGGGACTTGGGTTGAGACCAAGGGTTATAGACGACCATGGTGGTGGCGTTATGATGGTTAGAGGCGGTGTTTGGTACGGTGGATGTCGAGATAGTGGTTGTTTGTGGGTGTTTGTTTGGTAAAAGAGTCTTGGGTGTCTTGGCTTGCCTCGTATGGGACCAACCTAGGGTGGTTAGGGTTCAGGTGAGGTCATCGGTATCGGGGTAGGTGTTGGGGTTGAGAAAAGCGGCTGCTTGGCGGTTGTGTGGCTAGAAACACGTGAAACATGGGATTGGGGCTGGGTTGTTGTTGTTGTCGCGTCTGGTGGGCTGTCATGTTTAGATCGTCGGATGTTGTGGGTTGTTGTGGCAGGTGGTGGGACCACCGTGGGTAAGGGGAGACCATGGTGGTGGCCACAGGTTGTCACGGTGGTGAAGGGTAGTAAGTGTGTGAGGTTGTGTTCGGGTAGTGTCGGGTTTTGGGGGTCTCTTTAGGGCGTGGTTTTGTGGCCTGGTTAGGACGGTTCAAGGGGTGGTTGGTGGTTGTCGGGATGTGTCATGTTGCGGGCTTGAGATGGCAGGTGGTGGTGGAGTCGTTGGTGGTCTGTGGTGTCGTGTAAAAGAGGTTGAAGGAAGGGTGGTGTACACGGGTGAAAACCGTGTATGAAGTATGTATGTGAGTGTAGGTTTCACGTGCTTTTGGGTTTAGGTGTGGGTTGACTTGTTTATTTTAAGACGGGTTTTGCTTTAGGTGACTCGGGTTTGTAATTGAGTCGGGTTTTTAATATCGTAAACCTTTAATAATAGTAATAAATAATTAATTTGATTAATGAATATTATTTATAAATTAGCAAATAATAATGGAAAGTAATAATTAAAAATTGATGGAAAATTATTATATTTATGTTAGTTGACGATTTGTGAAGAAATTATAATCTGGTTCGGATTGCTTTAATTATTTGGACCGCTAGAGCTGCTTAATTGGAATTGCTTGCTGGGTAGGGATAAATCCTACTCAACTCTTGTTTGTTAATTTTGGTGGAATGGATGATTTATATTAAAGTGGAATTGATCATATGTAAATTGTTCATTGGTTGATATTATCGTATTTGTTGGAAGGGAGAATTATATTGCATCGTGTTGATTGATATTAATAATTGTGATGAGGTGGATTTAATTGATATTATCGTTGATTGTGATTGTGAAAATTGTGAAAAGTTGTGCTACAGTCCGATGTACGTTGTTGAGGGAGTTTATACTCTGGGTGATGGTAATATGTACGTTGCGAGGGAGGGGTACTATTACATAATGGCGGTACGTTGTTAAGGGAGGGGTAGCAAAGTAATGTGAGCACGTTGTTAAGGGAGGTGTGCTAAATTATGAGAAGGAGCACGTTGTTAAGGGAGGTGTGCTAAGTCATGGAAAAGAGCACGTTGTTCAGGGAGTTGTGCAATGTGAATTAAATTGGTTTGCCTATCGTGTGTTCTTGTTGTTAGTATTTATTCCTATTCAACCTCGTGGTTGACTGTGTATTCGTGAACAACTGCGGTGAACCATAATGGGGAGCATATTTGACAGGTACTAAAGATTATCTGACTTGGGAGCTATGAGATACGTGAAGACTTGGCCAGTCCACCTAGAAGTCTAGACCACATAGATTATTTAATCACTTTATTTATTTCCGCTGCGAGTAGTATCTTATTTTATATTAAGTTTAATTTGATTAAGTTGTAATAAACATTTAATAGCTAAGTTTTAATTTAAAGTACTTTGGTAAAGTTGGACTTTGTTATTCACTACCTCGGGAAACCAAGATGATAACTCTCTCATTACTTGGGATGTCTAGCTAAAGGCTCCTGAATAAATGGGGGTGTTACAAAGTGGTATCAGAACAAAACGAGCCTCGGGCCTAACCAATGAACAATAATGACGTTAGGATATGTCTAATAAAATGAACCCGAGTAGAAACTGTTAGGTGCCCACTTAGGCTTAGGAGGAGTAGGGCGCCTCTCACACCAAACTTCTAGCCCTTTCAGTTTTGAACCGGATACCTTGAAAGATATTACATCGTGGGGTAATTTAAAATGAATATTGTTTATTTTGTCGTAGGAGTTTTTGGTTCCTTGTTTGAATATTGTTTTCATTGATGACTGCGGTTACGGGGACGTAACCTTGCTTTTACGGCGAAAGGATGTGATATGATTTTTAAGCATTGTTATAGCATGTGGATATGAGAAAAGTATATGGGCATGTATGTGGGAGGCGTAGTTATGATTAACATGTGAAGTACTACAGAAGTTGCGTAGAATTGTGAAGAATGTGATTTGGATGAATTCTCGAAAGTTTTACCTTGATTGTGAAGAATGTGATTTGGTTGAATTCTCGAAAGTTTTACCTTGATTGCTTTAACTGTCATTTGTTGCCTGTTTGATATCCTTCCACAAGATTTTTATGTGTAATAGCATTGTGAGTTAGATTTCATATGTGTTTCTTAATTTATAAGCCACGTTGCAAGATAATATTTTGACATTTTATAGTGCTTTTTTTACAAGTTGACCTAAGATTCTAACTAGTTGCTGTGAAATTTCTGTTTTGACCAAATAAATTGTAAAATGCATTATAAATTAACTATATGAGTTTTTGACTTTATTCTTTCTCTCATGATTTACTAACTCTCTGTATTTTATAAAAAGTATAATTTCTCAAGAAGTAATTATGTTATTATTTATTGATGCTTTTTGGCAGTTGTAACATGTTTTCCTCATCCTTGAAAATGTAAGTTATGCTAAAATTTCTAAAGAATTGTTTCTTATCTCTCGACTTGGAATTTTGATGTTGTAAGTTATGTGAAGTAGAATAACATGTCTAGTGATATGCTGAATGTCTTGCCCTAAGCCTATATATATATATATATATATATATATATATATATATATATATATATATATATATATATATATATATATATATATATATATATATATATATATATATATATATAGAGTCGGGATCCGGTGAGAACCCCTAAATATTTGAGGATTGAGTAACGGATACAATATCGCGCATTAAACTAAACAATATCACGTAAAAAAAAGGTAACAAAACAGACACGCACGCCTTTTCAAATTCATAACCGCGCAACAGCTTTTTTCAACTTCTCACTTTCTCTCTCTAAAAACTCAAAAAACCACTAAAATTACCGATTATTAACGCGAATCAACAACAAATTACGGGAAAATACTAATCATTGTTCAATTCAATTGCATTTTTCTTGAAAATCGTGTACAATTTCTGTCTTAATTCTCTCGAGGACTTCAATTTTAGTGAAATCATTGTTAAAATCGAGTATTTGTTAGTTTAAGTATCAAAATTATTGATAAACTTCGTTAATTTCCAATCATTTTCATATAATTGTACAACTTCGTAGTTGTTAATTGAATGTTTTCTATTTGAGTTGAAATTGCATATTTTCCTCTTTAAATCTGCTAAATTAGCGTTGAATATTGTGCGACTGCGAAAAATTAGGGTTCGACATTGTTCGAAATGCATAATAAGTATTTCGTACTGTTTTTATCAATTAAGAATAGGTTTTAACATATTCAATGAAGAAATTTATGTTTAAACACTGTTCCATTGTTTATTTGTGATATTCAAAGTTCGACATTGTTTAATTGTGAAAAATTAGGGTTAAAACGGGTTAAAAAACTGTTTAACATAATAAACCGTTTAATTATTCGTTTGAACACTGTTTGATTATGAAATTGAAAGTTCGAAATTGTGAATTTGTCAAAAAAACGGTTGCAAATTGTTTGAATCGCGAAAATTAGGGTTAAACGTTTGGTTAAATGTGAACGAGTACAATTTCATAACACTGAATTGAATTTGTTTGACAATGAGGTCCATGAATTGAGAGTTTCTGTTCAGTACAATGAGTAACGTTGATATATGTGTTGGCAATGAGAAAGACAAACTTGTAATCTTTTTGTTACTTGTATGGTCCGATATTGAATCGAATATTAGTGGTACTGAATCTTCATGAATTTTGTGTAGTTCTATTATTGATAGTGTTTACAAAAATACAAAACTGTATACTCCTTTAAAAATACTTATTACCAGTGACATACAATAGTGATGTTGTTTTGAATAAGGTGTGAAATTATGTCTAATGAAGTGTGATATTGATTCATTGAGAATGGATGGACAGCGACTTCAAAACAACTGAAAAAACATACACGAGAAAGAGGAGATCAAAAAATGATGAGGTTGAACAACCAAGCAAGAGATCAAAAAATGGTAATGAAAATAAAAGTAAAGCTGTGAAATGGTGTTACAGGATGAAATTGAAGAGCATCCTGCCGTCAACAAAAAAAAGGGCCAACCATCAAAAAAGAAATCAAAGACTGATAGAAACAAAGATGCCGAATTGGTGGTACGGGATGCGAGGAGGTAGAGCGACCGAGGTCAAAAAGAAGAAGGTGCAACCGTTTCAAACTAAATGTAGGCCACTGAAATTGGTTGAGTTGATTGCAAACTTAAATGAAGAACAAAGGAAGGTCTGTTTCGATGTTGGCTTTGGTGGATTGTTAGAGTTGAAACTAACAAAAATTCCACATGGAATTGAAAAATCTTGAAGGCATTTGATCACACAAGCAACATGTTCAAAACAAAGAAATTTGATTTCTGTTGACGAAAGACGATGTGCATGACATATTTCAACTTCCTCGACAAGGTGGGAAAGTGGACGTCGCTCACATGGGAAACACCACTCTTTGTGTGAGACACAAAGCTGAAAAATGCATGGAGGGCAAAGTTTGGATTGGAGAGTACTTCGACTCCAATTATGGTCAAAGATGTGCATGAAAGCGATGGAATGTAATGATCGGGGATGAATTTAAAAGAATGTTTGTAATTTCTGAGATGTCTATTTTCCTAGCACCGTCTTCAAATAAATCTCTGGATTTGAAACTGGTAAAGGCTGTTGAGAATGTGACAAGGATAAGCCAATTTGATTGGTGTGAATACGTATTTGAGGAAATGGTTAGAAGTGTTAGGGTGTTCAAAGAAGGGGGAAAGTCAATTGTCAGTGGATGCGTAATAGTTCTTATGCTAGCATATATGCATAGGTTTGATTTCAAGGGTGATGTTTTGGAACACACTTTACCACTCATCCAACATTGGGACGATAAAAAATTGTCAAAGAGAGTGGATGATGAGAAAAAACAGGATCTTTGGGGAATGCTCCAATATCAAAGATTGAGACCCCATCTGTCAAAGCAACAAGAAGTCCCTAAAAAGACACCATATTCTTGACTCCAGAGATATTACCGACTCGGCGTCGATCATGAAGTGAAGTGGAAACAAAAGAGGGGTATATGATGGTGAAGTTGCCTAGTGGTGTTGAAACTGATGAACAAATCAGAGCAAGGGCAATGGATGTAAGCACTAATGACTGATAATTATTTTAGCTATGATATTTAAATATTATTGTGATATTGTTTTTGAACTAGTGTGATATTCTTTTGAGTCTCTTTGTGATATTATTATGATATTGATATTGAATAAAAGCATTTGCTCTGATAATTATTTTAGATATGATATTGTTTGATATATTGTATGATATTGTGATATTCTTAATTAATAATTGTGATATTGTTTAGAAAAGCAAATGATATTGAATAACAGATTGTTGTGATATTGATTTATAAATTGTTATGATATTGTTTTTGCACTAGTGTGATATTATTTGTAATAGGCTGTGATATTGTTATGAAAGTTGATATTAAATAACCTTATTATTGTGTCATTACTTCTTATTATCAAAGAGTGTATTTTAGTGTTTAATATATTTATTTTGTAATTTGGCAGCGTGCTCATGAAATTTATCTACGTATGAAGAGGGACAATGAATTGTTCATAGGTAGGTATGTACGTAACATGAGAAAACTGATCACTATGAAAGCAAAGAGTTCAATGGATGAAGCAACTACATCTACACAATCAGTGCGAAGGTAGATGGTGCGGAAGAAGAAATTGGGAATCCTGAAAAGAGTACAACAGAGACTCAAACGCTGCCTTTCATGAAAGATGTTGGGTATCATAACTTGGTGGACATGTTGATAGCGAGGTCATATGAAGTGAAGAAAGCAAAAGAAGGGATGCCAGCATTTGATGTTTGGACTGAAATGTTGAAAGTGCGAGACAAGGAATTGAACACAAAATACGGTGGATGTACGGATAAAGATCTGAGCAGTGATGATGACTTGGAATGTGATGACAAACAACAGGATGATGATATTAATGATGTCACTAACTGGACAAAGTGGTGATGATGAAGACGAAGATGATGGACTGGATAATGACATGAATTCAAAATTGAATGATGTTATATCCAGTATTGGTGTAGGAGTAGGAAGTCCCGTTGAAGAGTTGAATCGTGATACACTGAATGAAGAAGACGGTGAAAAACAGTGTGGAAAAATAAATGAGGAGACAGATGTGTTGACACAGCTTGATGAAGGTGTAATCAATGTTGGTTTAGGAGGGACCAAGACTGTTGAGAAGGTTCGGGAAATGAATGAGGAGTCCGGAAAAGAGGTGGGGAGAAAAATGATGAAAAAAGTGTGGGGTCTCATAAGAAGGAGGTTCTTCCAAATGTTCAGTTGGAAACAGAGAGAACGTGGAGCATCAATGACTATTTGTTGCACGCAGACAAGTATGAACAAAATACCCGAATCGGAGATATGGTACCTCATAATTTGGGGTGTACTATGGTGTGGTTTACCAGGCACGGGGATCTTTGCACTTGTCTCGGATTTCATGTTCAGACAGGACCAATTATTTGAGACTGTCTTGAAGCGTCGGAAGGAAGTAATGGATTATTGCTTCCTTACAGATCATGCGATTAAGAAGACGTAAGTTTATTTTTTGAATATAAGAAATTAATTAATCTATTACATAAAAATAATTTAAAAACTAATATGCTAATTTTTTTGGAAAATGGTACAGGGAGATTGTCTGTGACTTTGGTATTTACCATAACATACCAAAGAGCGATATTGAGTCTTTGTTTAGGACACTAAAATAGAAGCAAAGTGGTTATTGAGGCATGGGCAATATTGCTCAATCAGTTTGAAATGGCGCCAAAAGACAAAGAACAGACCGACAAGGATTTTCTATGGCCTTGCCCACTCGGTATGGAAAACATAAACCTCATGTGTTCCTTGTGTTTTAAATTACGTGGAAAAATCTGTCAACACGACTAATCAATTCTGTTATAAACAAACAGGGTGGTATGGAGAAACTCGTATTGGTAGATGAAGAAAATGTTGATGAACCGACAAGATGAAGGAAGACGTATGGAGGACATGGGATACGTGGTCAAATCAATATAAATTGACCTTTGAATTTAAATTCGGATATGATAAGAATTTAAAAGTACTTTTAGTTCGATCTTGTTAAGTTAATTATCTAATCTTTGTTAAGTTAATTATCGATATTGTCGGAAGAAGTAAATGCTGAAATTGTTTCCTAAATCAGGTAGCTATTTTAGTTGTGATATTGTATTATATATTCTGTGATATTGTTACTAAGTACTTGTGATATTGTATGCTATGGTCTGTGAATGACAGTGTTATTTTCTATAAAATATTTCTATAGGTGTTCATACCTTTGTTATATCAAGACCACTACATTTGCGTCTGTATTGACAGCAAGAGGGAAAAAATGTTCTACTTGGACAACCGAGATTATGATCATTTTGAAGACGAGGAGCATGTACACCTTGCTCATTTAACTGTAAGTACTATATTTAAAAATAAGAACTAAGGATATAATGCTTTTGTTAGCTAAAGAATGAAATTTGATAGGTATTTTCTATAAACATAAACAGGGAGCTGTTTACGGGCACTACCTCAACAGTAAAGGTTATGCAAGTGGGGCGAAAGTACAGGACTATGTGCTGACAAATGTCGCCTTTGATTGGCAAACAAAAGAGTTGAACCTGGATTGTGGATTATTCATGATGTTCCACATGATGTTTTTCGTGGGTGAAGATTTTAAATGTGAACTGAACGATCAAAAGAAGAGGCAGTTGTACAGGGGGGAGATTGCAGCAACGCTTGTGTTGAGCGATTTAAATAAATGTAGGAGTCAGGTCCTGAGGAAGGTTACAAACCTTAATGCAATCAAAGGGACACTGTTGCCTAAATTAGTAGCAAAGAGGAAAGCAGCAAGCAAAAGAAAGAGAGGGAAAGGTGGGAAAAAGAATGTTCAAACTCCTGTACAAAAAAAAACAGGTTATTTTCTTCAACACTGACTTATTTTAATTATATATAAGCATTATATATTCAAATAACAAAAATAAATATTTTTGTAGGTGTGGTAGAAGATGGTTCTGCCCGATGTGGTGGGAAGCGAGGAGGGGGAAATCAGATGGCCTTGGTAGCACATACAACTGTGGTGTGGCAGATTCTAACGTGGAGGTCGTCTCAAGGTTTATGAAGGCTAACAAATCCTTTGTGTGTGCAAACATGTTGACAATGAGGAAACAAGTGCTTGACTACTGCCCTCTTTGGACGACCACGATTTCCCATTAGAGTATGTTTTCGTGATCTTGTTTCTTGAAGAGTGTGATATTGTTTTCAGAGTAGTGTGATATTGTTTGCACTATTTAAATTTGATGGTACTTTTATTTGTCATAACTGCTATTTTTTGTGATCTTTTGTTTCTTAAGGGATGTGATATTGTTTTAAGAGAAGTGTGATATTGTCTGCACAATTTTAATTTGGTTTGTGTTAATGTTTGGAGCAGTGAGGTGGTTGCCAAATTCAGTAATGATCAATATCTTGTCAGAAACGATATACTGTCGTTGCTTCCAAATGAGCACGTCAGTAGCAATGTGATTGAATGTTGGTCCCTCATTCTGAACCATATTGAGCACACTGAAAAATGTGAAACAAGTTTGATGTTTTTTGGGATTCGACACATGGTAAGCTGTCCATTTAGTTTGATTAAATATAATCACTCTTTAAAACAAAAATAGGACTTGTAACATATATATTCAAAACAGGAAATAAAAACCGAAGGAGCTGGAGACAGGGAATTGGTCAAAGAAAAGATGTTCGAAGAATGGGACGAATTCATTAGAAGAAACACAGTTCCTGTAACTGCAAGCAGATCTGGTTTTTATTCCAATGGTATGGAAAGAACATTATTTCTGTGTTTGTATAAATTTCAAAACCGAGACAGTGGAAGTGCTGGACAACACAGAGTACGCTGACTGGGAGCAAACACAAATACACAAAGTTGCAGATTTGGTGGTATGAGTAATTTATAGTTCTTTAAAGTATTGGTGTATATTAACATTGAAATAATGGATTTCTGTGTTTGTGAAATTATCACTAATGGGTAACCGTAATATTGTAGGCGGAGCACATGAGTGACTACTTAGCGAAGAAGAACGTGGAAAGAGCAGATGATATAATAACGTTTGATGTTGTCAACATCAACTTCCCTTGGCAAAAGACAGAGATGAATAACCGAGTCTGGAAACTTCTTAATGATGCACATGATTCGATATGAGGGTGTAATGTTTGAAGCCGACCTGAACCAAAAAGTGTATAGGCGATACTATCGGCTAGAAATGGCAAAGCATTGCTTTTAGCTGACATAAATGAGAACAGAACACCTTTGATCGAAAAGGTAAAAGAATTTTCAGATGGGAAGGATGAAATATGGAAGACATTGAAGCAACAAAGGAAGAACAACGAAAAGGCGAAAGGGAAGCATCAAGTGGAAGTACCAATGGCAGAAGTTCAAACAAAAGAGAATGCTGAGGTTGTTGTGGAGGAGACAAATAAAGAAGATGTTCGGAAACAAAGCAAAGGAGGATTGTACTAAGAAACCGATTATTAACACAGAATTGCCAATCCTTCGGCAATCTCCTAGGAAAAGGTAAAAACCATTTACAATTGCATATACAAAAAGATAGAAAATAATTAGGACAAAAGGTGTCCAGAAATAATAACTGACTGTTGGTATGGATTTGCTTTCTGAGAGGAGCTGATCCGGAAAAGATGGTGAAGATCGTACGTACGAGCCCACAAGAACATACAAACGTGGTAGGATAAAGACCGTTGCAAATCCAAAGAACCGCGGTAGAGGTAGAGGTTGAGGAAGGAATTAGGACTACTATATTTGTTAGAACAAAGTTGTAATTAAACTAAATGGTATGTAATGGTAGTAGAACAAGGAATTTAATGGTAACTCTTTATAATGGTAAAATAGTGATGGCTATTTTGGATCTCATCTAACTCTTGCTAAAAGTGTGATATTATTTCACGTTTGGTGTGATATTGTGTAATAGTTCTTTGTGATATTGCTTCTCAATATCACACGGGGCTAAAACAATACCACACTGTTTACTTTTAAATATCACTATGGATATGGATTGTTAAATCTCACGTTGATATTGTTTTTAGAATGTTGTGATATTGTTGTGTACACAGGTTGATATTGCTTCTCAGTATCACACAGTTTGGTAAACAATATCACACAGAGTACTAAACAATATCACACTATGAATATGAAAGTTTAAATCTTACGTTGATATTGTTTTCACAATGTTGTGATATTGTTGTGCACACAGGTTGATATTGTTATGCCATATTTTAACAACACAAAACACAAGATGAGAAAAACTTAAAGCAAAAGGCATATATTGTAGTTATGATGTAGTGATACTGTTTAGAGTAACATGTGAAATATATAAATGTAAGGTGTGATATTGTTTCTCAGTATCACAAAATACAAAAACAAGACAACTGAGACAACTAAAATAATCAAATATTCTCCGAGTACGAGTATTTTCTATATAAAATAAAGTATAATCTATACTTTAATGAATGTTGTGGTCTATATTAATATACTAGGCACAAAGAATGTCGTCTATTTTTGCCGCTATAATTAATGAGCGCCATCAACAAAAACTCCTTCGACCAATCAACCATCATCAGCATCATCCTCATCCGAACTACCCTGAAAATACAAAAAGGTGAAACAGTGATATTAGTTTATATAAGGAGTGATATTATTTCAAATGAAGTGTGATATTGTTTCTAACTCGGAACAATTACAAACAATATCACATTCTGTTATCCTCAAACAGTCATACTGTGTACTACAAAGTGTGATATTATTTCTAATAAGGTGTGATATTATTTATAATAAGGTGTGGTATTGTTTCTAAAATTACCAGGAAAATATTTTAAAAAGTTGAAACATATGTGTTGACACATTCTGTTATCCTCAAATAAGATCACATTCTGTTATCGTCAAATAGTGATCTTGTTTAGTATAAGAGGTGATATTATTTAAAATAACTGTGATATTGTTTCGACTCGTGACCATACAGCATATATAAAAAGTTTCATACATAGACTTTCCATAGTGAACATACCTTATTGTTGCATCGGTACAAAAGCATTAGGACGATTACGTTTATCATGGTGAGCCATTTGTTTGCAATTACGACAAAGCCTTTTAGGTTTCTCCGCTTTAGCTATGCATTGTTGCTTTTTGGAGATCATTCGCTTGCCGCTACCCTTGTTCTTTGCCTGACGAGGTGGTAGAATCCTCACCTCAGTTGAGGAACTGCACCCAAGAAGCATCTCCAACTCCTGCTCTTTGGTCATTGACTCTGATTGCGGATTGAGTTTCACCCTGAATTGTTTAAGTGTGTCAACAAGATCAGTGATGTCCTTCGTAGACACATTCTTGAGCACACTGATGGTCGCGTAGAACTCTGACCATAACTTGCACATTTCCATCTTTCGTAAATCAGTGGCATCAAAATCCTCAATTAACTCACCATGTGGACCATAAAGAGGGATCTTATGTGCATTCTTGGTCCACCGCATAAGAAGGTATTTATCGGGCAAAGTGTGTACTTGTTTTCCAGAGTAAACCCAGATAATGTGTCTACAAATAATACCCTTCCTGTTGAACAGCTTGCAAGAACATTCAGCGTCATTCGTGAGAGAATTGTAGACAACTTGGTAGATCTTCTGCGTTCTGGCATCAGCAATACCAATTAATTCTACACCGTTTGCAGGTGGTGTGAAGCCACCAACACTAAGGGAACAAATAGAAACAGAAGCTTCTACTTGAAAATCTGCAAAAGCAGCATTTGTATAAACCTTGGAAGCATGAGCTTCCAACTTAAGAGAAGTCGCTAATTGTGGAAGAGTACAATCATCGTCTCTATCAAGTTGTTTTTGAGTATGGCGTCAGTACATCAATGGCGCTTTGAAACCGCATCAAGAATTCAACAAGTGTACCATGTGCATTTTCAAAACGCTTGAAAAAATTATTCGACTCTTTAACGTTGAGTTGTTCGTAAGAGACAACCCATAGGAACATCACGAAAATAAGTTGGGATCCATTTTCTCCTTTTTCTAAACATGGTTGACAACCAGGAATTACCTTCAAGATTATGCTCATTGACCAACCGACACCACTTGTGCTTCAAATTCAAGAGGTTCTAACTCAAAGCATCCCAAACAATAGCATTCAAACTACGACAAAATCGGTCTCTTTCGATATTACAGCCCAACCTTATCGGTAAGCTTTTGCATAATATGCCACATGCAATATCTGCGCTTAGCATGTTTGAAAACAAAGACGCAAACCCAGCTTTATTCCAAAGACACCGATCGGTTATTATACAATGTGCTCTCTCATTGTCCCATAGCATCAAGGAACTTTTGAAAGACCCACGTGAACGAATCTTCATCCTCATGAAATAGCAAGGCGAGAAGCAAAAAGTAATCGACCTTTTGTGGTGGTCTACGCCAGTAAAAGGAGTGAAAAGCATACAATACTTATTCGTACTGTAAGTTGGATCGTAAGTAATGTAATCACCAAACAAAGCGTAGTTTCTACGAGACTCTGCATCACACCAAAACGCACGAACCAAGCATTTACCAGAATCCACCTCATAAGCAAAGTAAAAACCTTCACTGGTATCACGTTTATCCTCAAAATAGTTAACAAACAGTTGAGCATCCCGGTCTCCTATGAAACATTTGATATCCCTTCCAAAATTCTTAAAATCAACCAGTTGAGCTCCAACATTCTCATAGCCATCTACATATTCCTTGACATTTCTAAATGCCCTTGTTGGCCCTTGATTAACCCTTGAATGATCAATAATTGTCTTTTTATGGTAAAGATGGAGGTGCCTGTGTTTTTTTTGGAACTGTTGATTTCTAAGTGAACAAAGACGGTGATTATGCCACTCACGAAATTGAAAAACAACATAACCATCCCCATTATAGCGAAACTCAATCATAGCAAAGACAACCAATCCTAGTTAATTTAGTGTTCCGATATCAAAAGGCCTGGGAGTTGCCTGCTCCTTTCCACTATCTAAAACAATAGCCTTCCTCTTACGATCTCTAAAACCTTCACGGTTGCAAACAACATATTTATACTTCACATCACCAGATCTGACCCTTTTTGAGAAGACTTCCTAGGTTCAAAACCACATGCTTCTGCATACACATCATAAAAACTAATAGCTTCTGCCAACGTCCCAAACAACTGGCCAATATAAGGTTTAAACTCTGGTGCAACATTCCTTGTCCACAATTCACTACCACCAGGTGTGGAGTCCAAAAGTAGTTGATGCACACGAGAAGGAACAGAATGTTGTTCAACATGTGGAGTAGAACTAGATGCATCGGTGGTTCAACAAAGAGAAGTAAGTGAAGAATCAACAATAGCAAGTACTATCTTCGGACGTAATGGAGAGACATGAAGATCATTACAGAGAAGAAGAAGTGACATTACTTGTAGGATCTAGCAAGAAAAGTAAAATGTAAAATAACAAGAAAAAGTCTTAAAGATATGAAGGAAATCAAAATCACACAAGTGGCTGAACAATATCACATATCCAGGAAAACAATATCACGTTGTTTGGGAAAAATATCACACATGAGATGGAAAACGATATCACAAGGAATGTTGCAGGAACAATATCACACAAGTGCCTGAACAATATCACATATCCAGGAAAACAATATCACGTACTCTGGAACAAATATCACACATGAAGTTGAAAACAATATCACCAGTTGTACAATGGTACAGATCAACAAAACAATATCACCAGTTGTAGAAGACAATATCACATATTGAGCAAAATAAGAACGTCAATGAACAAAAAATATTTACCAAAAGTATAACGAACATGTGATTGAAAGCTGAAAGCACAAGATAAAGAGAGAATACACAGAGATTTCAGAATACGCTGAAAGTACAAAATTAAGAAGAATAACATACGGACATCGCAATGAGGATTGAATACGCAGAGATTTGAGCGGGAAAATCTGGAAATCAAACAAAAACGTACCGAATTTTAAGGAAGCACAAAAGTAAACTGAAAATAACAAATAAATCAAGATGAAATTCAAAGCATATAAACGAAAAGAAGAACAAACAGAGTAAGATAAGAACGAAGTCGAAACAGGAAGGACGAAAAAAAAAAGAATTACGTACACGAACAAAGGAAATAATTGGAATAATATGATAATTGTGAAGAATGAGCAGCAAAACCTGGAAATACAACAAAAACATACCGAATTTTGAGGAAACACAAAATTAAATTGAAAATAACAAACAAAAGGAAGATGAAATTCAAATTATAGAAACGAAACAAGAACAAACAGAGTAATGTTACAACGAATTCGAAATTTAGGGACGAAAACGCCAATTACGTACCTCAGCAAACGAACTAATTGGAATAATATGATAATTGTGAAGAATGACGACGAAAAACGGAGATGACGCCTAAATTCTAGGGTTTTCCAGCTCAACAATGGAGGAAGAAGCTACAAAGAGAGAGAGAAGTTGAAGGGAGAAGAAGAAAAAGAGGAAATAACGGTATTTGTTCTAAAACGTGGTTTATATAGGGGAGTGTTAAATTACAGATTTGCCCTTCCTTGTTTCTACCCTAAATACCTATCATAGTATTAATCCTCAATCCTCAAATATATAACTAATACTCACATGATCCCATTCCTATATATATATATATATATATATATATATATATATATATATATATATATATATATAGGGTTGAGATCCTATGAGAACCTCTTTCCCATGAGAACCGTGAGAACCTCATGTTCAGAACTTTTGTTCCAAAAGTACAATAATATTATACTAAAGGTTCAAAACCTTTGTACCAAAGGTACAAGCAGATGTGATAAGACAATCTCAAATAACATGTTTGCTGCGGGAGGAAATGAAACCCGTGAGGATGAAACAACAATAGCAAGCTAGATGTGAATAAAATAGCAGAAGACTAACTCATGTTCAACAAATAAAAGGAGCACAATATCCAATACTTAAATAGCCCAACCAACCCATTTAGCACCCATGCATAAGCCAACTAAAAATTGACATCAAGCAATAAGAAAGTCAAAATTTAATCAAGTTGAAATAGTTCAAGTATAGCAAGAGGAGTAAGTCTTCACCTGTTATTGTAATGAACACCAGGCTAGCTCCGCGCGTGCCAAAATTTACAGCCGAGTTAAATTTATGCAATAAACTTGCATCCAAATTTGTTTTCTAGATAAAAGTCAAACTATTATCAGATGTAACAAGTGTATAAGTAATGAACTGTCCATAAACTTCGACACACTACTATCCCCACGAGAATAATCAATCGACACAGTACTATCCCCACTAAAAACTGATATCAAGTAATGAACAGTTAGAATAAGGTCGCCAGCAACTGTTTATAGCAGGATAAACATTAAACTTCATAATCCAACTCGATGTCGTAAGATGTCATAAGTTAATTCAGCCATACTAGCGTATGTTTTAGTATCACCAAACTGAATATTGTAGCTGAATAAACGACCAAGAAATTCCCCGTGAGTACATTCTTTTTGGTACAAAGGTTCTGAACTTTGGTATAAAGATTCTGAACCATTGGTACAAAAGTTCTGAACCTGAGGTTCTCACGGTTCTCATAGGAAGAAGGTTCTCATAGGATCCTAAATCTATATATATATATATATATATATATATATATATATATATATATATATATATATATATATATATATATATATATATATTTAAGTTAGATGTCATTAGTAAGAAATAAATGCGCAAGTAATAAATCTAAATTAATTCAAAGGTTGTAGTTATTTAATTTCCGTTTAGTAACTTTTATTACATCATCAATCAATATTATATTGAAAATAATAGTTGTCTTATGTAACAATGTGTATTACATGTTTTGTTACAACAAATGGTTTGTTTATTCCTGTTGTTTGATATCTCGAACTTCGAGGACAAAGTTTATTGTTGGGAGGAAGGAATGTGATACTACAAATGTTTTGAGTTATTATTGTGACATCTTGTGATAAGATTGGTGTATTTGATAATCGTAAATGGATAGTTGTGTACACATAAGTTGGATTGTGATTGGTTGTGTGGATGTTTATAGATGTTGTTATAGTATGTATGAGCGAACTTTGGGATGAAGTTCATTTTAAGGGGGGAAGACTGTAATACCCCGTAATTTAATAATAATTTGTGAGAATAATTTATGTAATTTAAATAATTAATTAATGGCACTTCTAATAATAATTGCAAATAAGACGTTAATTGAATTGAATAATAAAGTAACTAAGTAAGTCGGGATTTGGGCTTGGCTAGTAATAAGGCCTTGGGCCGTGTTATTAAGATAACTGGGCCGATTATATTTGCCCTAGTCCGAGCATGGTCGGGGAATTGTTTCGGGATTTAATAATAATATTAATGAGGAGAATAATAATAGGTAAAGGTAATAATAATTATTATATTAATAATCCTAATTAATATTAGTGTTATAATAAAATTAGTAAAGGAAATATGTAAAAATTCTACTTATGGGAAGGCTAATATAATATGTAATAATAATAATATAATTATAATGGTAATAATAATAATAATAATAATAATACCCCGTAATTTAATAATAATTTGTGAGAATAATTTATGTAATTTAAATAATTAATTAATGGCACTTCTAATAATAATTGCAAATAAGACGTTAATTGAATTGAATAATAAAGTAACTAAGTAAGTCGGGATTTGGGCTTGGCTAGTAATAAGGCCTTGGGCCGTGTTATTAAGATAACTGGGCCGATTATATTTGCCCTAGTCTGAGCATGGTCAGGAATTGTTTCGGGATTTAATAATAATATTAATGAGGAGAATAATAATAGGTAAAGGTAATAATAATTATTATATTAATAATCCTAATTAATATTAGTGTTATAATAAAATTAGTAAAGGAAATATGTAAAAATTCTACTTATGGGAAGGCTAATATAATATGTAATAATAATAATATAATTATAATGGTAATAATAATAATAATAATAATACCCCGTAATTTAATAATAATTTGTGAGAATAATTTATGTAATTTAAATAATTAATTAATGGCACTTCTAATAATAATTGCAAATAAGACGTTAATTGAATTGAATAATAAAGTAACTAAGTAAGTCGGGATTTGGGCTTGGCTAGTAATAAGGCCTTGGGCCGTGTTATTAAGATAACTGGGCCGATTATATTTGCCCTAGTCTGAGCATGGTCAGGAATTGTTTCGGGATTTAATAATAATATTAATGAGGAGAATAATAATAGGTAAAGGTAATAATAATTATTATATTAATAATCCTAATTAATATTAGTGTTATAATAAAATTAGTAAAGGAAATATGTAAAAATTCTACTTATGGGAAGGCTAATATAATATGTAATAATAATAATATAATTATAATGGTAATAATAATAATAATAATAATAATAATAATAATAATAATAATAATAATAATAATAATAATAATAATAATAATAATAATAATAATAATAATAATAATAATAATAATAATAATAATAACAATAATAACAATAACAACAATAACAACAATAACAACAATAACAACAATAACAACAATAACAACAATAACAACAATAATAACAATAATAACAATAATAACAATAATAACAATAATAACAATAATAACAATAATAATAATAATAATAACAATAATAACAATAATAACAATAATAATAATAATAATAATAATAATAACAATAATAATAATAATAATAATAATAATAATAATAATAATAATAATAATAATAATAATAATAATAATAATAATAATAATAATAATAATAATAATAATAATAATAATAATAATAATAATAATAATAATAATAACAATAACAATAACAATAACAATAACAATAACAATAACAATAACAATAAGAATAACAATAACAATAAGAATAATAATAATAATAATAATAATAATAATAACAATAATAACAATAATAACAATAATAACAATAATAACAATAATAACAATAATAACAATAATAACAATAATAATAATAATAATAATAATAATATTAATATTAATATTAATATTAATAATAATAATAATAATAATAATAATAATAATAATAATAATAATAATAATAATAATAATAATAATAATAATAATAATAATAATAATAATAATAATAATAATAATAATAATATGGTAATTATAATAATAATATGGTAATTATAATAATAATATGGTAATTCCTAATAATAATCGGAAAAAGGCAGTAGTTCCTAATTGGCCTCATATATTCTCTAAACTTAGATTATAAATACCATGATATCTGAAAAATAATTCACAAAGAAAGAGGAAGGAGATTAAGAGACGGAAGGAGCAATTAGCGATAAAAGGTACGACCGTCTTATAGTTTAATGTATCAATTTTATAACTTATATAACTCGTATTTTAGACCACCTCAAGACTAGCTAGGACCGTGACCTTGACCGTGGGACACCAGGGGGTGACCGAACTCATGTTAGACCGCCGTTGACCGGTAGGGAAGGGGGTGTTTGACCGGGGTTTTGTGGTGGTGTTTGTTGGGGTAAACAATATGTAAGACTCAGTTTTGAAACATATTTCGTGTGACCCTGACCTGACCGGGACTTGGGTTGAGACCAAGGGTGATAAACGACAATGGTGGTGGCGTTGGGGTGGTTAGCGGAGGTGTTTTGTACGATGGATGTCGAGATAGTGGTTGTTTGTGGGTGTTTGTGTGGTAAAAGAGTCGTAGGTGTCTTCGCTTGCCTCATATGGGACCAACCTAGGGTGGTTAGGATTCAAGCGAGGTCGTCGTTATCTGGGTAGGTATTGGGGGTGGAGAAAGGCGCAGCTTGGCGGTTGTGTGACTAGAAACACGTGAAAAAGGGATTAGGGCTGGGTTGTTGCTGTCGGGTCTGGTGGGCTGTCGTGTTTAGGTCGTGGAGTGTTTTGGGTTGTTGTGGCAGGTGGTGGGACCACCGTGGGTCAGGGGAGACTACGGTGATGGCCACGGGCTATCATGGTGGTGAAGACTAGTGAGTGTGTGAGGTTGTGTTCGGGTTGTGTCGGGTTTTGGGGGTCTGTTTAGGGCGTGGTTTTAGGGTCTGTTTAGGACGGTTCAAGGGGTAGTTCATGGTTATCGGGATGCGTCATGTTGCGGGCTTGAGATGGTTGGCGGTGGTGGAGCCGTTGGTGGTCGGTGAAGTCGTGTAAAAGAGGTTGAAGGAAGGGTGGTGTACACGGCTGAAAACCGTGTATGAAGTATGTATGTGAGTGTTGGTCTCACGTGCTTTTGGGTTTGGGTGTGGGTTAACTTGTTTATTTAAAGATGGGTTTTGTTTTGGGTGACTTGGGTTTTTAATTGAGTCGGGTTTTTAATATCGTAAACCATTAATAATAATAATAATTAATTAATTTGATTAATGAATAAAATTCATACATTAGTAAATAATAATGGAAGGTAATAATTAATAATTGATGGAAAATTATAATATTTATGTTAGGTGACGATTTGTGAAGAATTATAATCGGGTTCGGATTGCTTTAACTACTTGGACCGCTTGACATGCTTAATTGGAATTGCTTGCCAGGTAGGGATAAATTCTACTCAACTCTTGTTTGTTAATGTTGGTATAATGGATGATTTATATTAACGTGGAATTGATCATATGTGAATTGTTTATTGGTTGATATTATCGTATTTGTTGGAAGGGAGAATTATATTGCATCGTGTTGATTGATATTAATATTTGCGATGAGGTGGATTTAATTGATATTATCATTGATTGTGATTGTGGAAATTGTGAAAAGTTGTGTCACAGTCAGATGTACGTTGTTAAGGGAGTTTGTACTCTGGGTTGATGGTAATATGTACATTGCGAGGGAGGGGTACTATTACATAATGGTGGTACGTTGTTAAGGGAGGGTACCAAAGTAATGTGAGCATGTTGTTAAGGGGGGTGTGCTAAATTATGAGAAGGAGCACATTGTTAAGGGAGGTGTGCTATGTCATGGAAAGAAGCACGTTGTTTAAGAAGTTGTGCAATGTGAATTGAATTGGATTGTCTATCATGTGTTCTTGTTGTTAGTATTTATTCCTACTCAACCTCGTGGTTGACCGTGTATTCGTGAACACCTGTGATGAACCATAATGAGGAGCAGATTTGACATGTACTAAAGATTAGCTGACTTGGGAGCTATGGGATGCGTGAGGGCTTGTCCAGTCTACCTAGAAGTCTAGACCACATAGATTATTTAATCACTTTATTTATTTCCGCTGCGAGTTGTATCTTATTTTATATTAAGTTTAATTTGGTTAAGTTGTAGTAAACATGTAATCGCTAAGTTTTAATTTAAAGTACTTTGGTGAAGTTGGACTTTGTTATTCACTACCTCGGGAAACCGAGATGGTAACATTGTCATTTACTTGGGATGTCTGGCTAAAGGCTCCTGAATAATGGGGGTGTTATAAACTGGTATCAGAGCAAAACGATCCTCAGGCCTAACCAATAAACAATAATGAACTTAGGATGTGTCTAATAAAATGAACCTGGGTAGAAACTGTTAGGTGCCCCCTTAGGCTTGGGATGAGTAGGGCGCCCCTCACACCAAACTTCTGGCCCTTTCAGTTTTGAACCGGATACCGTCAGAGATATTACAGTGTGGGGTATTTTAAATGAATATTGTTTATTTTGCCGTAGGACTTTTTGGTTTCCGTGTTTGAATATTGTTTTCATTGATGAATACGGTTACGGGGACGTAACCTTGCTTTTACGGAGAAGGGATGTGATATGATTTTTAAGCATTGTTATAACATGTGGATAAGAGAAAAGTATATGGGCATGTATATGGGAGGCGTAACTATGATTAACATGTGAAGTACTACGGAAGTTGCGTGGAATTGTGAAGAATGTGATTTGGTTGAATTCTCGAAAGTTTTACCTTGATTTCTTTGACTGTCATTTATTGCCTGTTTGTATCCTTGCACGAAATGTTTATGTGTAATAGCCTTGTGAGTTAGCTTTCATATGCCGCTGGTTTTATGTTTAAATAATTTAAGGTTTGGGAGAAATAAATATCTTAGTGGACAGTGGTCAGAATATTCCTGTACAGTGATGTTTTCGTTCTATGTTTTTTTAAAAATCGCCATTTAAAACTTGCTTATTTTTTTAGGTATGATTCCAACTCCACTGTTTAATAGATTCGTATATGTTTCTAAATTTATAAGACACGTTGCAAGATAATATTTTGACATTTTATAGTGATTTTTTTACAAGTTGACCTAAGATTCTGACTAGTTACTGTAAAATTTCTGTTTTGACCAAATAAATTGTAAAATGCATTATAAACTAACTACATGAGTTTTTGACTTGATTCTTTCTCTCATGATTTACTAACTCTCTGTATTTTCTAAAAAGTATAAGTTCTCAAGAAGTAATTATGTTATTATTTAAATGATTTTTGGAAGTTGTAACATGTTTTCCTCATCCTTGAAAATGTAAGTTATGCTAAAATTTCTAAAGAATTGTTTCTTATCTCTGGACTTGGCATTTTGATGTTGTAAATTTTCTGAAATAGAATAACATGTCTAGTGATATACAGAATGTCTTGCCCTAGGCCTATATATATATATATATATATATATATATATATATATATATATATATATATATATATATATATATATATATATATATATATATATATATATATATATATATATATATATATATATATATTTCATCCATGTTAAGTTAGATGTCATTAGTAAGAAATAAACGCGCAAGTAATAAATCTAAATTAATTCAAAGGTGGTAGTTATTTAATTTCCGTTTAGTAACTTTTATTACATCATCAATCAATATTATATTGAAAATAGTAGTTGTCTTATGTTACAATGTGTATTACATGTTTTGTTACAACAAATGGTTTGTTTATTCCTGTTGTTTGATATCTCGAACTTCGAGGACGAAGTTTATTTTTTAGGGGGAAGGAATGTGATACTACAAATATTTTGAGTTATTATTGTGACATCTTGTGATAAGATTGGTGTAATTGATAATCGTAAATGGATAGTTGTGTACACAGAAGTTGGATTGTGCTTGGTCGTGTGGATGTTTATAGATGTTGTTATAGTATGTATGGGCGAACTTCGGGACAAATTTCATTTTAAGGGAGGGATATTGTAATACCCCGTAATTTAATAATAATTTATGAGAATAATTTATGTAATTTAAATAAGTAATTCATGGCACTTCTAATAATAATTGCAAATAAGACGTTAATTGAATTGAATAATAAAGTAAATAAAGCAAGTCGGGATTTGGCCTTGTCTAGTAATAAGGCCTTGGGCCGTGTGACTAAGATAAGTGGGCCGATTATATTTGGCCTAGTATGAGCATGGTCGGGAATTATTTCGGGATTTATAAATAATATTAATGAGGAGAATAATAATAGGTAAAGGTAATAATAATTATAATATTAATAATCCTAAATAATATTAGTGTTATAATAAAATTAGTAAAGGACATATGTAATTATTCTACTTATGGGAAGGCTAATATAATATGTAATAATAATAATATAATTTATAATGGTAATAATAATAATAATATGGTAATTCCTAATAATAATCGGAAAAAGGCAATAGTTCCTAATTGGCCTCATATATTCTCTAAACTTAGACTATAAATACTATGATATCTGAAAAATAATTCACAAAGAAAGAGGAAGGAGATTAAGAGACGAAAGGAGCAATTAGCGATAAAAGGTAAGACCGTCTTATAATTTAATGTATCGATTTTATAACTTACATAACTCGTATTTTAGAACACCTCTAGACTAGCTAGGACCGTGACCTTGACAGTGGGACACCAGGGGATGACCTCCACGTTGGACCGCCATTAACCGGTAGGGAAGGGATGTTTGACCGGTGTTTTGTGGTGGTGTTTCTTGGGGTACATAATACGGAAGACTTATTTTTGACCCTTGTTTCGTGTTACCCAGACCTGACTGGGACTTGGGTTGAGACCATGGGTGATAGTCGACCATGGTGGTGACGTTAGGGTGGTTAGAGGCGGTGTTTGGTACGGTGGATGTCGAGCTAGTGGTTGTTTGTGGGTGTTTGTGTGGTAAAAGAGTCGTGGGTGTCTTGGCTTGCCTCGTATGGGACCAACCTAGGGTGGTTAGGGTTCAAGTGAGGTCGTCGGTATCTGGGTAGGTGTTGGAGTGGAGAAAGGCGGTTGTGTGGCTAGAAACACGTGAAATAGTGGATTGGGGCTGGTTTGTTGCTGTCGGGTCTGGTGGGCTGTCGTGTTTAGGTCGTAGGGTGTTGTGGGTTATTGTGGCAGGTGGTGGGACCACCGTGGGTCAGGGGAGAGCACGGTGGTGGCCACGGGCTGTCACCGTGGTGAAGGGTAGTGAGTGTGTGAGGTTGTGTTAGGGTTGATGTGACTCTTAATTGCGCACATTTAGTCCCCTAATTGAACCTATTTTGGATACTAATATAGCATTTCTTGACCATTTTATCCTTCAATTCCTTCCTATTTCGCTTTCCTATTGCATTGTATATGTGTTGTAGGAAAGAAGATAATAAGGCGGAATTCCCGTCTCTCGCGCATATTCGGGAGCTTGTTGACGATCTTGGATAGACTAGTATGAAGAGGAGGAAAGAATGATGACCAAGGATGTAGGAATAAAGAGTATATAGAAGGATCATAGGCTAAAAAGAAAGGATGACGAGAAGGAAGCCACTACAAGAAGAAATTGCTCGGAACCAAACCAAGAGTTGCTTGTTTGGCTCAAAAAGTATTCTAGATGAAACAGCATCGAAAAATCAAGTGGTCTAGACTTTTCAATCACTCCAATAGGAGTCCGGATGAGGAAATGACGTTCGTTTTACAATCCGAGCTTAAATAGATAAACTGGCCGCGAATCCGCGCGTCCCGAGCTCAGATCCGAGCGTGCCAGACTCAAGACGAGTGTGCCAGACACAGGACGAGCGGATTGTTAGACAGTCAAGAATGGAGAAGATCCTGTCCCAGGATCCGAGCGTCCTGAGCTCAAGCCGCCCGCCCCAGACCAGGATGACATGATCCAATCGGCCCGACCACGGGACGAGCAGATTAGGGAGCTATGATTCGAGCGTCTCCCTAGTGATCCGAGCGGATTCCTTTACAGAATCAACCGTGCCACAACCCAAGACGCACTGATCTCCTTAGGAATTGATGCTTGAGCCTCGCATTTCCCTCGGGACTTGCAATTCTCTATTCAACACTTAATGATGTTATTTACTAATCTACCCGTACTTAACCTAATGATGTACCACTATATATATACTCCATTTGTAATAATCAAGAGACTAAACCCTCTTAGAGGAGGTAAACCTTCCTTAGATTAGATTAGGAGTAGATTAGAATAGATTAATCTCAACCATTCCACAAAATTACATATTAATCTTTCCTCAATCATTGTTCAAGTTTATTATTATTGGGTAATTGAAGATTATTGGGTTATTGTTGGAGAATTGACAACTCTTCATCAATCAATCAAGTTTTCTTCTATTATTTTTTGCTTTATTATTTGGATCATCTCATATAGGTATAATCCCTGTTACTCTTGTTTAATTATTGTTAATCACATCATTTATTCATCATGTTTTGCTTTGTTAGTATGATTGACAACTTTATTAACATGTTAAACTTGATCATGAGAGAGTAGTCCTTTAGCTAGGATTAATGGGGAATTAGGGAAAACAAACATGGGGATTGATCTATGCTTAATCTAATATGTTTTCATAATTAATTTGCTTGTTTGTTGTGATTTCAACCTATGCACATGTTATGTTTGATGAAATGCGAGCCTATGAATCCTTGAATTTTTTGATCCATCACCTATCTAGTCAATGAGTCTTGTAAGCATATAAATCAACTCGAGCCTCATTAGACCATGTATAGAGTTGAATAGGAAGGATTAAGTCGACTAGTAGGTGTTGTACAATCTAATCGATTCGGCTCCGGGGACCCAAACCTTCTTAGTGATTGTAAGATATACACTAACTCGATCCCATCACAACAATAAGTGCTTGCATCTAATTGAGAACATGTTTGTATGATCTACTCCCATGAATCCCCTATGATACCATAACATCCTAGTGTCTCTAATCAATTATTTACATCTCTTAATTGATTGTTTGTTTTACTTTATTGCTTCTATTAGTTTAGACTCATAAACTCCAACCCAAATCAATTGTGACACTAGCATAAATTGAGATAGATAGACTTAGAACCGAAAGCACACCGTCCCATGGATCGACCTCGACTTAAACACTAACTAGTTGTTTGTTGAGAATATAAATGTGTTTGATTGGGCGTGTGACGACCGCGTAACCACATCGAAAATGGCGCCGTTGTCGGGGACGGTGTTATGTGATTATGTTCTTGTTTGTTCGTCTATTTTAATTTTTCTCTAACCTTGAGGAACTTGTTCCTCAAGGTCGTTCTTACTATTTTTGTGTAGTTTTCTTGGTTGTAGTTGTTTCCTTGTCTTAGCTATGATGGCTCAAGACTTGACATATGGAGTATGAGTATGACTACAATGGGTATGGGGAGTTTGAGGAGCAAGTCAACAAAAACCTACCTTACTACTCATACAATGAAAGTTCTAACTACTACCCCAACTTTTCCTACCAAAACTCCCACACCCATTATCCACAACAACCACCCACCCAAGACCCACTTTACAATGAATTCCAAATGCCACAATACAACCACTCTCATACTCACCCACAACAAGAAGTGGGAATGTTCTTCAAAGCATTGTTAACCATGGTGAGGAGTTGGCAATTCAAATTGCCCAAATGAAAGAAACCCAACTAACTACTCCTCACCATTCCTTAGACATTGATCATGAATGCGAGTTTGAAGGAGTTACCTTTGATGAGAAGTGGGAAGAGCCAATCTCCTTGAGCTTTTGTGAGTATGAAAGTTTGGTATTTGATGAAGAAGATATGAGGTTGAGTATGTAACACCCCAAGTTATTGAGAGTAAGGTTGTCCCACATCGGGGATATGTTTATAAGGGATTCCACCCACCACTTAGTAACAAGGCCTTGTGCTTTTGGGCTTAAGTAAGGATAAGTAATAGGCCCAAAGGTACATATCCCATATTATTGGGTTGTGTTACGACCGTGGTGGGTCGGGTTGTTATAAATGGTATCAGAGCGATCCTGCGACCATGTGGTGAGCCCGTGGTCGTGAGTACCCGTGTCACACACCTAGCGGGGGAGGATTCTGGGCTTGGCTGCGGTCAAGTTGGAGGCACAACAAGGACATTGTGTCCTTTAAGTGGGGGAGATTGTAACACCCCAAGTTATTGAGAGTAATGTTGTCCTACATCGGGGATATGTTTATAAAGGATTACACCCACCACTTAGTAACAAGGCCTTGTGCTTTTGGGCTTAAGTGAGGACAAGTAATAGGCCCAAAGGTACATATCCCATCTTATTGGGTTGTGTTACGACCGTGGTGGGTCGGGTTGTTATAGAGTAAGCCAAATACTCTTAGCCTTTGTGAGTATGAGGGTGTGTCATTTGATGTGAATGTTGAGGTGTTGGAGAAAGAGTTGATGAGGAGGGATAAAGCCCCCATTTATGATTCGTATGGAGATAGCGATGATGAAAAGCCTATGGAAGAGGATTATGCGAAATATGTGTCTTGCAATGACTCATGGAATGAAGAAGAGGAATGGAGTTGTGAGATTGCCTCACTTGAGGAGCCCATCCTTGAGAAGTTTGAGGTATGCTTCCATGAAGAATATGAATGCCCCTTTCCTAGTGACTATGAAGACCTTTTCGCACCCACCATAGAACCTATGATTGTTGGAGATGATGTGGTAGACCTTCTCCAAAAAGTCAAATTGTTATATAAAAGGTACTTGGTGGAGAAGCATAAAGACAAAGTTATGAATGAGCTTACCTGTGGAGATTTGGCACCCACAATCTCAATTCCTAAGCTACCACGTCATTAATACTATGAGAATTCTCCTTCCACTCTTGAAGGATTGATAAATCCAAATGCTATTATCATCACCAAAATTGAAGGAGAAGGTGGTGAGTGGAAGTCTCCTGACGAATATGAACCACACATCATAACTTATGTTGACAAGAATCATGGGCTTATTGGTTTGAAGCATTTCAAATACTCAAGTGCCAAGGGCAAGTGAAAGAGAGAATAAGTGACAAGCTCCCTTGGCCAAGTTTTAATTTGAATTGGAACAAACCATATTCATGCTTATTTGAGGATTATGCCCAAGCATTTGACCGGTTATTGAGAGCATTGAGCAACATGGACAACATCAATAACCATGGCAACAAGGACTGAGTTTGGTGGAGTCCTCCCTCAAACCACCATTTGTAAGAATCATATCCTTTGACTTTGCATTACATTTACACTTGCATTTAGTTATATACATATACATTTAGCTTGCATTTGTGAAATATTCATAGCACCCTTGCATATTAGTTAAGTCATATAGTATAGTTTGCATTGTAATATATCTCACATGATTCATATAGTTAGTTGCATATAGATTTGAGTTCATGAAAAATCACTAATGACCCAACCTCATTTCTCCTACACTAGAAATAGTGCTTAAATCGGTTTGGGGAGGTTTGATCATAAGTGACCATAGCTTAATAGAAAACATGCATCATTTAGTGTAGTTTAGATTGGATTCATTTGTTATATATGTCATATTGAATTGCATTTAGTTAGAGCATGCATTCACTCATATCATATCATTGCATTTGTACTTCAATTTTCATAAAATCAAAAATCAAAAAAACATGTATTTATTTTTCATTTCTACTCCTACATGTACATTGAGGACAATGTCCATAATAAAGTGGGGGATGGGAATTTATATTCCAAAATACATAAAAATTAAAAAATTTCGAAAAATCCCAAAAATATGTTCTTTAATTTCATAAAAACAAAATCCATAAAAATTTGAAAATTTCAAAAACCAAAAACATATTCTTTAATTTAGTAGTGTAGAATTGTATATACTTGTATTTTTGTTCTCTTCTCACATAGATACAACACTACATTTAAGCCATTATCAAGGGAATGTGAAGACCGCTTGGTATGATCGCTCTAATCTATATTTTCCTTTTATTTATTTTCATTATTAATATGAGTAGGATGGGCTTACATGTCAAGGAAGATGTGGTGTATTTTATTGTTGTGGTTTGTGTATCTATGTGTTGTTAGGAGTTTGCATCTAGATTATATGGCATAATAGTTGATAGAAGCATATGCATTAAAGTTGTATATATGTTAGTTTCATCATGACATGTAGTTTGAATGGTTAGAAAATTTTTGTGAAAATGCCTATTTGGGAATCTTGACAAGTGTATATAAGGCCCTTGTAGTTAATTTTTCTCCTTGAGACTTTGTTTGCTAGAATACTCTCAAGACACCCTAGGATGTTTCATACTAGTATCGTTTGACCCATGGACTAAGGCCTAGTCAAGAGTACCTTGTGGTGTGATAACTCCTTGGCTACCATTTATTCCAAGGTGACTTTTGATGCCATCCAACCGTTCTTTCACTTCTATCATCATATTTTGTCAACAAAAAGGGAATGGGCACAAAAATCTCCAAATTGAGTTCAAGTAAAAAAATCAAAATCAAAAAGTTTGCGAAATGCATCAATGAAAAGAGGAGCAAAAATAGACTCCTATGCTTTAATAAAAGTACCCTTGCTACAAAATGGGGTTACTTTGAATAATTTTGAAAAATGCAAAGATTGAAAAATTTGCCAACTATCAAAATGCGAAACATAAAAAATGGCAAAAAAATGTTCTCAAAAGTCAAATACCAGAAGAAATTGGGGGGAAAACAAATCAAAAGCAAACTACCATTGTGAAACTCATAGCATATTGATCCCTTTTATCCATTGATCTCAATTTAGTTGCATGGTGGAGAGGGGACGACTCTTCTTCTTGTCTAGGCAAGAGGGGGAATTCCGCGATCCTACATTGTTTCTAACACCATAGGGAGTCTAATCTTGACAAAAGCATTTAGCGATTGAGGATAAAAGTACCCTAGTTTGACACAACTTGGAGGTGATTTGTTGGTATCCTTTTTGACTTAGTAACTAGGAGAACCAATATCTACAATGGAGTGTCTACCCTTAAATTGTTTCCCTTTTAGATGATTTCCGCCACTTAGATGAGGAAAGTGGCTATTCTTTCGTAGATGCATCCATTACTTGTTTTGTGTGCTTAATGATTGGATGTATCGCCATTTTGGCAAGCCCCACCTTGCCTTGCAAGAAGGCATCTTACCTCATGGATGTCTTGCTGCTAGTTGAAGGGGCGGTGTGAGACCCGCTAATTGTCTCACATCGGTTATATTAATATGATAGTTTAAATAAAGGTCTAGTTCTAGTCACCTCTTTACTCAGGACGAGTAAAGGTTCGGTTTGGGGATGTTTGATGTGACTCTTAATTGCGCACATTTAGTCTCCTAATTTAACCTATTTTGGACACTAATGTAGCTTTTCATGACCATCTTATCCGTCAATTCCTTCCTATTTCGCTTTCCTATTGCATTATATATGTCTTGTAGGAAAGAAGATAATGAGGCAGAATTCCCGTCTCTTGTGCATATTCGGGAGCTTTTTAACGATCTTGGATGGACTATTATGAAGAGGAGGAAAGAATGAGGACTAAGGATGTAGGAATAAAGAGTATATAGAAGGATCATAGGCTAAAAAGAAAGGATGACGAGAAGGAAGCAACTACAAGAATAAATTGCTCGGAACCAAACCAATAGTTGCTTGTTTGGCTCTCCGAGTATGCTAGATGAAACGGCATCGAAAAATCAAGTGATCTAGGCTTTTTAATCACTCCAATAGGAGTCTGGATGAGGAAATGACGTCCGTTTTACAATCCGAGCTCAAATAGACAAACTGGACGCCAATCCGCGCGTCTCGAGCTCAGATCCGAGCGTGCCAGACTCAAGACAAGCGTGCCAGACACAGGACGAGCGGATTGTTAGACAGTCAAGAATGGAGAAGACCCTGTCCCAGGATTCGAGCGTCCCGAGCTCAAGCCGCCCGTCCCAGACCAGAATGCCATGATCCGAGCGGCCCGAGCACGGGACGAGAGGATTAGGGAGCTATGATCCGAGCGTCTCCCTAGTGATCCGAGCGGATTCCTTTACAGAATCAACCGTGCCTCAACCCAAGACTCACGGATCTCCTTAGGAGTTGATGTTTGAGCCGCGCATTTCCCTCGGGACTTGCAATTCTCTATTTAACAATTAATAATGTTATTTACTAATCTACTCTTGCTTAACCTAATGATGGACCACTATATATACTCCATTTATAATAATCAAGAGACTAAGCCCTCTTAGAGGAGGCAAACCTTCCTTGGATTAAATTAGGAGTAGACTAGAATAGATTAATCTCAACCATTCCACAAAATTACATATTAATCTTTCCTTAGTCATTGTTCTGTTGGAAATCATATTTTAAATATCACATATTTTGGTTTAAAGTTTTAGTCAAAAAAACTTAAAGATCTTATGCATGCAAACTTAATAAAAGAGATGAAAAATCTATTTCTCACTATCTTATTTTCGGCTATTTGGACACCAACAAGATTTCCTACTTGTTAGTTCTTGAGCTATAATGAATATAAGGATGATCCTCCAAACATCCCAAAGTAGAGATTCTCCTCTTGATAGCACCCAAGATTATCCCTTATCCCCACTAAATAATATTTGATATTTACCTTAAAATTGATAACTAATACTCATATATTACACTAATAATTTTAGTAATCTTTTATGAACAATTTGAATCAAAAATCTCATGTTTTGATGAAGAAAAGAATGAATATATGAGAGAGGATAACTTTTCCATGTGTATGAATACAAGTAAAAATTGAGAGAATAAAATTCTCTCCTCTTCATACACAAAACCGGTGGAGGGACTGACATGAGGCCAATGCATAGTCTTTTCTTTTACTTTTGTTCTTATTTAGTAAAGTAGGTGTAAGACTACCCTACATCATAGGTAATCATAGTGTTTTATTTATCCATTAAACAAAACACCCACTCACCCATACTACCTCCAATATTTCGGTTATATGAGATAAAATGGACCTCCATATTATTTTGTCAATTAGTCACTTGTCACACAATATGTCACATGTAGTATGTTACATGTTATTAATTAATTTGATGCATATTTATCACATAAATATCATTTCATGAATTAGTTAAATTACATACAACAAATTGACTAGTGATACTTGATCACATAAATAAAATGGGTCATATAATTATAATTCACAACATTTTGCAATTATAATTAACCATTCATTCTTATCTCTATTGTTTCTCAAACAATAAACAATTTTAGTAACAAGGCATCTCAATTACTAAAATAAATCTTATTTTATCCTATTATAATAAGATATCAATATTCTCTCTCACAAATGAATTGCTCAATTTTAAGGAATTGATCAACTTCTATCGTCATACAATTAATCAACTTTACAGATAAGGGCATCATCCTTTAGGTGTGACCATAAGAGATCAACTGACCACCACCGTCCCACGACAGTAACGTCAAACTCTAGCAAGCCAATCTTTACCGATTAATGTTGATCAGTTGACTATAAAATGAATCATCCCTTACGTATTCTTAAAATGAGATTTAAACATGTGATCATCATGATCGACAATTGTGATCGCATTATTGTCGGGGACACTCCAACAATCTCCCACTTGTCCTCGACAAGTGTGCATCACCAATTCTCTTGTCCTATTACTATCTCTCACTCAATGCAAGGTGTTTTCCAGGTCATACTTGCAAGTGATCATATCGAGAGTGGTTTCCTCGATCTGGAGAATAACTAATTTGATCGGAATTATCTACCATACATACCTTCCGAGCGTGGCCACGCATTTCCAGTTCATTACTCCTCGAGTGGCTCTGAGATATTGTTTTAACCCTGAAAAAGGGGTGGACAATTCCTATCGCACTATTCCCTTAGACTAGCCACAGCCATCATAACCCAAAATATGCCCATTTGACCCCATTTATGAAGGTCGTAGTAACATAAATAAAAGCTAATCTGAAACTATGCCATCTTAGGCGAATAGTCTTTAGTCAAAAGAATCGACTCATTAGAATACTATAGTAGCTCTCGCCACGACCAGGCTATATAAATTTGCCAGAACTCTATATGCGTTCACTGCCCGACAAAGTGTTCATAACAGTCTGCCTATGTGATCGACTAGTCATCTCACATGACTATATGGCACTGAACTTGCCATCAATCGCATCACACTCTAGTCACTTCGAGACGTCACCTCATACAAGTGACTATGGGCGAATACTATGTTAATCCGGGTTCACTTTAACGGGGTTCAATATCATCATACAACCCGTTTGGATGTAAAAAAGTATAATACAAGAGTTTTAAAGTAAAACTCGAACGACAAATGTGATTATCACATATGAATATTATTTCATATTCTATAATCTAATTTGATCTTGTATGTAGTTATTAATCTCAATCCAATTCAAATGACATGGCTCATCATGTTAAGCCTATGAAAAGGCTTTGGTTAGTAGGTTTTATCAACTTCTTGTACCTAACTCAACCTTACTACATATTCGTTTTCCTTCGTAATGTATATATTTGCATTACAAAACTTTCTGAGTACGTGTCTAGATCCAATCTAGACATAGGCCCTCTAGCCTTAGAATAGCTCCCACTGTTTTCACAGTGTGGGGGACTCATCCCTCTTGCACATCCCATGATTGCAAGTGTACTCAATTTTCGTTGTAAATATTTCTCATTGTTCTTTATTGCCTAGAACGATTCTAGAAAATCTATTTCTTAAATAACATAGCCACAATGGTATCTTAACCATCCTGATGTGTTTTGATTATGGTTTTGTAGGAAACCATGCGTAATCTCAATTGTCAATTGTCATTTGTGTAACACCCTTACACAAAATTGTATAAAAAACACTTTGCTTTACATCCTTAATGCTTCTGCAAGCACTTAAGGGTAATCTTTATGGCTTACTTGGTAACTATTACTTAAAGTATATGAAGTGTCATACATCATTTCCTATTTAATTGATTTGGCAGCGGAAACAAATGGAATCAATCAAATATGTTCAACTCGATTGAACTAATCATGAATCTTATCAACATAAGACTTCTTATTTGATGCTAATATCATGTGGATTTATCTCCATAAAACCGGATATTCAAGATGTATTATTATACTCCAAAAGTCTTAAATCATTCCCAATGATCAATATGTCATCAACATATTAGACTAATTAAAATTACCGTAACTCCCACTAAACTCCATGTATAAACACAACTTCTCGACTTATCGAGACAAGTTCTATAACATGATCAAAACATTGATTCCAACTCATTGATGTCTTATTTATAACCCTCTCTTAAGTTTCACATTATCTTAGGATTGCAAGAATCTACAAAACTCAAGACATGTATTGAATACATTCCTTCTAATTGAAGAAGTGAGTTTTAGATTTACTTGCTATATGTATATCATCATAATTAAACACAATCCCTAAGAAGATCCAAATAGACTTAAGCATTTCAACTAGTGCAAAACCCTTTGCAACCAATCAAGCTTTGAAATCTCTCTTTATTAGTGCAAAACCCTTTGTCACTAATCAAGCCTTTTATTTCGGATTATATTGTTTGGACTTCAATCAAGTTACTTTGAGTTACTTTATCCTTTTTGGGGATTTTATCATTTTATCAAAATTATTTTTCCACTAAATCTAAAACTATTCATATGAGATGTGAAATGGTAGGGTACCATGCTTGTAAGTTTTCACAAAGAAACAAATGCTCATTTTTCCTTACTATAATCATGAGTACAACAGGTTTGTGGCTCGTGAAGCTGTCTTTCTAGAATACAAGTTTATTTCTAGAAGACAGAGTGGGATAAATTATTCAAAGAGACACAAAGAATGTTATGTCGCAAGAAACTGGTCTTTCTTGGCTACATAAGAAGTTTTGTGTAAGACGTTGTTTCTTTAATTTATTCAAAGAGCCACAAAGAATGTTATGTCGCAAGAAACTGGTCTTTCTTGGCTACATGAGACGTTTTGTGTAAGACGTTGTTTCATCAAAACCTAGGAGGTTAGACTCATCACTTGTTGTAGATGATGAATTAGTGTTACTTTTAGAAGTAAAAAGCTTACAAATTACAAAGCAATTAATTGACTCATGTTACTTCTAGAAAGTAATGAACATATGACTTACATGAGAATGTTTAAGTCACAACTCAATACAAGGCTTAGAGCCATGAGAATAGCGTTTGATTTCTTTATCCAACCACACATTATCCCATAATACGTGCTAAGAGAGATTAATTTGTGATACTATATCACATTTTCTTTGGCTTATATCAAAGTCTTTACTTTGATAATCCCATCACGACTAAATCGTGATTCCTGGAACTCTTTGAACTTCTTCAAAGATTTCTCTATTTACCTTATTAAGTGAACACATTAGTGTCAACCTAAATCGTTGGTAAAAGAAAATGATCAACCTATTTTGGATCAATGATTTACAACCTCGATCTGCTTTTCAACCAAAAGGCACGAGACATCTTGCTTTGAATACAAGATACGCATATACCATAAGATTAACAACCTAATGGTTTCAAGAGTACTCGATAACTCTTTGCGTTCATCATTCCAGAATTTAAGGTTTAATCTTGGGATACCAATTTGAGTCTTTCATCATCTACATGATGTATCATTCTAGTTTGGTTTAGAATATATTCACCTTGATAATGGGCTAGCCATACATCAAATCGTGGTGTATAGGGTCACAAAAGTGAAACCTCTTTTGTATCTTAACAAGTTTATATTCTTATTTAGAGTTTATGCACTTAATAGTCATAATTAAGTACAACTATAAACCCAAAACTAGATTGATTACACAATGACTCTATCTCTCTCGATATTATTTGATGCTAGTCGTCATATTATAATCATCTTATTTATCGAATACAATGATGAAAACCTCCACTGGTTTCTAATATTGACAAAATAGTACTATCAAAATTTATGTTAATCAAATAAACATTTAAAGAAGAAGGTCCCATTAGTTGTCCCACAACTAACTTGTTGATTCTTCAATAATTTGGGGTAGTTTCCTTTCTAGCGTCCAACAATTAAGACAATGGAAACATTATCGGTCGGGATTGATAGGTTTAGTATCGTTATTCTCAATAACTTTACTTTTAACATTACCTTGTATCAATTCCATTCTAATTTTACTTCTTTAAAACCTTATCCTTTTCTTAACGGTTTAAGAGAATGCTCCCACTCATTTCAATGAGTCTTTGCTGAGAGAAGCAAAATTGAAATTCATGAAGACTACTCTTCATTCGTTTGTTTAGTCTTAAAACTTTCATTGAAGTGGTTGCTGTATTTTGGTCAATTTTGATTTCAAACAAATCAAGTTACCAAAATGATGTAACGTTTCAAAGTACTTAACTCGATTAAGCATATGAGAAACAATTCATTGTAAGTAGATATGTTAGTCAAGAATCAAAAACAATTTTGATTACGAATAACTTTTATCTATAGTCTTCACAAGAGATCCGTACAATGGATAATATGAGGTTTTTAGAAGAAAAATTCAAGTTTTGTCTTTAGTTACGATTTTTTTTTAATGGAGATTTGAATCAAAAATCGAAATGATATCGTATATGAATTGTGGTAAAGAAATAGAACAATATAATAACGGAATAGTGGAAAACTTAACATTTATCGTTTTATTAACACTTGTAAATAACAAGTAAAGCATTTACATAGTGACCTCTACCCAACTATGATAAATGATTCCAAGATCCAAAATCATATTAACTTGGGGCACGGTGTGCCGAAATACCCTTTGTTAACATAACTTGGTGGATTAACTCTTTAATCGATTCTACTTTTAGAACTCTTGGTCGATAAAATTACATTACTATTTATCTCTAGCCCGAAACACATCCGGAAATCGTCGTGAATACTTTCGTTGAGTTCAATCCAAATTTCGAATAAATGTGTCCATGATCCAAATTCATATTAACTTAGGGCACGGTGTGCCGAAATACCCTTTATTAACATAAATTCGGTGGATAGACATTTATCACCCACTTCCCCTACGTAGCAAGGTTTGTACCCCGGTATGGCCGAGTGCACTCCCTCACGAAATAGGTTTTCATGGTTTCTACTTTTTGGTAAGGCTAAGTCTCAATTGTTTATTTAAGCGAGAGGTCATGTCAATTTATTATCTATCACGTTTTAAGTGAACTAAAGTGGTGAACTACGATAATAGTAATTGACACGGTCGATATACTCGATTTAATGATAATGCATGTTTTAGTTATGGCGATTTAGCGATGCATGCAACATATAAATAAAATGCAAAGCATAAATAAAATCCTAGTATGGCCTTCCTAAAATAGTAAATCTAATAAACTATTACATATTCGGAAATCAACTCCTTTGGTCCCTAGAACTTCGGTCTTGACACGCATTTCAAGGCAACATTTTCTTTGATGAAACGCCTTCTCGACTGGCACCGTCTTCAAGGAACTCCGGAATAAATAAATTACATAATAAATTCCATAATTTCCTATTATACATTTGTAATTAAAATAAAATAAATCTATTAAATTACAAAACGGTGATACGAGATCACAATAAATTACAACCGAATCGATATTCCCATACATTTCGGGTAATACCAATTAAAACTAAGGCCATACTAAGTAAAATTACATAAGTCAAAATAACATAAAATTAAAATATGACAATCATAAATAAAATGTAGCATTATAATATGTATGAACATGCCCAATTTTATGCTAAATCGCCTTTAAGGAGCCAATATCGTATATTAATCGGTTTTTATGGATTTGCGTGATTTAACCTTTTAAAATCACAATAATTACATAAATTCATATTTATGTACAAGTTAATTACCATAACCATCTTAGGACTCAAAATTAGTCTCCACTAACATATTGACAATAATTAACCTAGATTTCTTAATATTGTTCATAAATGGACCTAAAATACAAAATTATGCCATAAACTTCAAATTAAATCATAAAAATTTCAAATAATTTTAAAATTTGAAATTTAAACTCATGAACATTCTGGAAAAATACCATGACACTCATAATGTTCAAAACTTAGGTTAAAAATTTTGAAAATATATCGAGAAAAACAATGTTGCGGTTTATCGGATTTAAACAATTATCACCATAAAAATATGAGAAAAATTATTTTTATCAACTTTTCACTTTTAGATCTGAAATATATGATAAAATGAAACATGTGACCTTTCTCCTTAGTCATGAAGTATGTTTTAGCATTTTTACTAATTAAAGTCACTATTTATGTGATTTTTAATCAAAAATTCATAAATTATGCATAAAGACTTCATTATAGCCAAATATTTTACACACATCTTGTTAAATTTTATGTGACAACATACTAAATTTCCATGACCAGATTCGAAATATAACGCATATTAACCTATTTTCCCATTTAAATACGTTTTTAACTTGAAAAATCCATATTTCGAGCATAACAACTCATTTTATCATGAAAATTTACAGGCCATCAGTAGATAATATATGTGAAAAGATATCTAAAAACCACTGAAACAATCGAAGTTTAGCTATTTTCCGTCCAAAAATGACATTTTTATCATAAAAATCACATTTTAATGCCAATATTATATAAAATGAACAATAAAATCCATAAATAAACCAAAATGTCCTAAAAATCACTTAGGACCAGAAAATTTTAACATGCAAAATTACTTCATGATTTATCTTCATAAATCCTAAATAACAAGTTTTATATGTTAATTAAATTAACTCGGAAAACTAACCCGGTCTTGCATGCAACAACCATAATGCTCTGATACCACTTGTTGGAAATCATATTTTAAATAGTTCTAAAAAGAAAGCAAGTAATAGCCGTAATGGAGGAGGAAAACAGGGGCCTGCTGAGGATGAAGTGTTACGTACTAAGCCCATGCATGAAGTTACTAGGGTTCCTGGCCTATCTTTTGAAGATGCTGAGGAGCCAACAGAGAATGTTTAATGGATAACAACTCGTGGTAAGAAGCCTATTGATAATACTTTGAATGTTCAGAGTATAGTAGAGACCTCTGAGAAGATAGATGTACCCCTGGATGATAACATATTGCAATTTACTCCTGAGGATGTACAGGAGGAGGTTGATTATTGGAATCAGGCAGTTGTATGTTTTGTTCTAGGTGCAAACCCACCATGGGAGGTCTTGGAGGGATTTGTTCATAGAATTTGGAGTAAGTATGGGATTGATAAGATTTCGTTTTTGCCTAATGGAATTTTTTTAGTAAGATTTAACTCAATGCAACAGAAAGATGAAGTGCTTAAAGCAGGGTATCACATGTTTGATAATAAACCATTAGTGGTTAAACCCTGGCAGAGTGATGTAGATCTTCTCAAGGAGGAGATAAAGGTGGTACCTGCTTGGATACGACTATATGGCCTCCCTCTCAAATTTTGGGGGAAGTGTCTTCCTAAAATAGCTGCTTTGGTAGGGCCTTTTGTAAGGACTGATCAAGCAACTGAAGCAAAAACCAGATTGGGATATGCACGAATGATGGTGGAGTGAAATGTGGGAAATAAGTTTCCAACTAGTGTGCAGTTTAAAGATGAGAATGGAAGTCTATTGAAGATTAAAGTGGAGTATGATTGGAAGCCTAGTATATGTCTGAAGTGCAAAGGCATGGGGCATGAAACAAATGAATGCAGGAAGACTCAATCAAAGAAACCAATACAACCTGTGGTTAGAAAGGAATGGAGACCTGTGCCAAAGGTTGCATCAAAACTTTCGAGATCGAATTCCCTGTTCGGCAAGTCCAATTACTCCGGGCGCACCGACACAGCGGCTGAGGAACAAGGTGATAGTGAATCTGAAGATGAAACTATAGATTTGGATGCAATTGAACAGCAACAGAGTAGTATCAAGCAAACTGGTGACCCTCCCAATCCACCTGTGCCTCATGAATAACATTGGATTTTGGAATGTGCGGGGTTTTAATAATGTAAATAAACAGAAAGTAGTTAAAAATTTTATGAATAATCAGAAGGTAGGTCTCTTTGGCCTGCTTGAGACTAAAATAAATGGTGGCAATGTGACTAATATAGCTCTTAACCTGTTTGATGGTTGGTGTGTTACCACTAATACTCATACTCATAAGGGTGGAAGGGTGTGGCTGTTATGGCAACCACAATTATTTGATGTTCATGTTCTGGAGTATAATCCTCAATTTATTCATACTCAGATTACTGTTAAAGTTAGTGGGAATAGCTTTCTTTTAACTTTGATTTATGCTTTTAATGAGGGGAAGGATAGACTTGACTTGTGGAGGTGTTTGAATAAGTTTGCCATTACTTGTACTGGACCATGGGCACTAGCTGGAGATTTTAACACTGCATCTTTGAATCTGAAGAAAGACTAGGAGGGCAGACTAGAGATGAGGATATGGATGCTTTTGTTGACTGCATGAATGCTTGTGGGATGATTGATATACAGGCTACAGGGGCTTTCTATACTTGGACGAATAAGCAAGATGTTGAGCATAGAAAATACAGTAGACTGGATAGATTTCTAGTAAACAATGATTGGCTAAGTGTGTATCCAGAAATGGTGGGTCATTTCCACCCTGAAGGACTCCTTGATCACAATCCCTATGTTGTTTCTAATAAACACTTGGCGTCATTAAGTCTAGGAGCTTCAAATATTTTAATATGTGGGGGAGTGCAGCTGGGTTCATTCCCAGGATCAAGGAAGTATGGGATAGTACTGTGAATGGCACAAGAATGTTTTGCATTGTTAAGAAACTGAAAGCCTTAAAGAATGTGTTAAAAGATCTGAACAAGGAATGCTATTCTGATATTGAAGTCAAGACTGAGGAGGCAGAACTGACTTTAGCTGAGATTCAGAGTCATATTATGGGTGACCCTATGAATCCTTCTCTTATCACCAGGGAGAGGGAAGCTATGGAGAATCTTAGAGTTTTGACCAAGGCCAAATATAGTTTTCTGCAGCAGAAAGCCAAGATCAAATGGACTGATGATGGGGATATTAATTCTGCTTACTTTCATGCCAACATAAAGAAAAGATGCATCAGAAATACTATTATTCAGATTGAAGATCAGCAAGGGAATGTATGTACTGATAATCAGAGTATTCAGGATGCATTCTTAGAGTATTATAATGGACTCCTTGGTAGTAGAAAGGTAACTGAGCATGTGAGACCTGCAGTCCTTTAATTTGGGAAATTTTGCATAGAGGAACACATTTCTATTTTGAATAAGCCAGTGCTTTATGAGGAGGTCAAACAGATGGTCTTTTCCATTCCTATTGATAAAGCCTCTGGTCCAGATTGGTATTCAAGTGGATTTTTTAGGGACTCCTGGGATTTGATTGGAAGTGATGTGGTTGATGTTGTTCAAGATTTCTTTAATACAGGTTAAATATTAACTCAACTGAATGCAACAAACATTAGCCTGATTCCTAAGTGTGAGAGACCTACCTCAGTTAAACAGTTCAGACCCATTGCTTGCTGCAATGTACTTTACATGGTTATCTCTAAAATTCTTTGCAATAGGCTTGCCCTGGTATTGCCTGATCTGATACATGAAAGTCAAGGAGCATTTGTACAAGGTAGGTCCATTATTGAGAATGTTCTGATATGCCAGGATATAGTACATCAATACTCTAGGAAAAATGTATCTCCCAGATGCTTATTCAAAGTTGATTTGCAGAAAGCCTATGATACTGTAGAATGGGACTTTGTGGCACAATTGTTGGTTAGACTGAAGTTTCCTAACAAAATTATTGATCTCCTGATGACTTGCATAACAACTACTTCCTATACCTTAGTCTTGAATGGAAGCAACTTTGGGTACTTCAAGGGTAAGAGGGGACTCAGGCAGGGTGATCCAGTCTCTCCTCTTATTTTTACTATTTGTATGGATTATTTGACAAGGCTCATTGCCTATGCCACAGCCAGATGGCCATTTCATTATCACCCACAGTGCAAAGGAATTAAGTTAACTCACCTCATGTTTGCAAATGATCTCTTGATGTTTTGCAAAGGAGATGCCCCATCTATTCTCCTCCTTGTTAAAGCTTTCACCTCCTTTTCTATTGCATCAGGTTTGCAGATGAACAATGCAAAGTCAGAAATATTTTTTAATGGTATGAATGTGGACTTGCAGACTGATATCCTATCAGTCACTGGATTTCAGGAAGGAAAAATGCCATTTAGATATTTAGGGGTTCCAATTCAGCCAGGGAAAGTATCAAAGAAAGAGTGCAGCAGTCTTGTGGAGAAAATGGTGACAAGGATCAGAAGTATTGGTGCAAAAAAGTTATCCTATGCTAGTAGGGTTGTTCTCATAAATTCAGTGCTTAATACTTTGTACAATTACTGGGCAGCAATGTTTGTCATTCTTAAAGCTGCTATTAAGAGAGTTGAGGCTATATGTAGGAACTTCCTATGGGATAGCTCCTCTGAATATCATAGAGTTCCTTTAGTAGGTTGGGACAGAGTTACCATGTCAAAAGCTGCAGGGGGACTAGGGATTAAAAAAGCCAGCACTTGGAACATTGCTTCAGTTGGAAAATTGGTGAACTGGATATATGTGAAGGCTGACAGGCTTTGGATTAAGTGGATAGATAGTGTTTATCTCAAAGGAATGAACTGGAATGACTATACACCTGCAAATGACTCTACTTGGACCTGGAAGACTATTTGTAAGGTGAAGGAGCAGCTTAAGCATGGATTCGTTGATAATTGTTGGGCTCCTCATCGAAAAGGTTATACAATTAGCCATGGATATAAATGGCTTATGGGAACAGCTCCTACTCAGCATTGGACAAAAGTAGTTTGGAATGAATGGAATGTGCCCAAACATTCCTTCAATTCCTGGCTGATAATGCAGGGCAGACTGAATACTAAAGCCAAACTCTTTTCGTATGGATGCTGTCAGGATGACCTGTGTGTCCTATGTGCAGAACAGGCTGAAACTAATGAGCATCTGTTTGCTGAATGTAAATTCAGTTGTCAAGTTCAGAAATATGTTGAAGACTGGATTGAACGCCCTTTCCCCACTGATAGTGAGCTGCTGAATGTTTCTGATAGAAGCATGAAATGGAAGGCTCTAGCCTTGGTGCTATCGTGCTACAGGTACACAGTTTGGCATCAACGCAATCTTGCTCGAACTCAGTTCAGTGTTGTCAGGCCTGTGCTAGTGGCAGAACGGATATTTGTAGAAAGCTTTTTGGTCCTTTTGTAATTGGATATGTCTTTTTGAAATATATATATATACTCACATTTCACCAAAAAAAAATCATATTTTAAATATCACATATTTTGGTTTAAAGTTTTAGTCATAAAAACTTAAAGATCTTATGCATGCAAACTTAATAAAAGAGATGAAAAATCTATTTCTCACCATCTTATTTTCGGCTATTTGGGCACCAACAAGATCTCCTACTTGTTAGTTCTTGAGCTATAATGAATATAAGGATGATCCTCCAAAAATCCCAAAGTAGAGATTCTCCTCTTGATAGCATCCAAGATTATCCCTTATCCCCACTAAATAATATTTGCTAGATATTTGTTTAGTAGTTTACCTTAAAATTGATTACTAATACTCATATATTACACTAATAATTTTAGTAATCTTTTATGAACAATTTGAATCAAAAATCTTATGTTTTGATGAAGAAAAGAATGAATATATGAGAGAGGATAAATTTTGCATGTGTATGAATACAAGTAAAAATTGAGAGAATAAAATTCTCTCCTCTTCATACACAAATACGGTAGAGGGAGTGACATGAGGCCAATGCATAGTCTTTTCTTTTACTTTTGTTCTTATTAAGTAAAGTAGGTGTAAGACTACCCTACATCATAGGTAATGATACCCGTCGTTGTGAGCACCAAAAATAATATTTATAATTCCTATTAAAACTAACCTAGGCTAGTGGTAACAGGGTCAAACCACAAGGAGGCGAATGTAATTAAAAGTTGTCTAAATTTAATCTAAGGTAACAAGTGTGGGGGTTGATTTGATTTGGTCTATAGCTAATAACAATAAAAATTAAACTAAAGAAATATATTAAATCAAATATAAAGAAGGGTACTAGGATGGTCGGTTCACTATAGTTTCGGCGGCAGCAAACTAAGTCGGTCTAAATCAAACACATGAGGCGGGAAAACAAGAAGTCCTCTCGGTCCACTCTCAACAGATAGCTTCTTTCGATCTCGCTATAAGTCCCTAATATCACTAATACTTACTCTCGTCCTGAAAAGTGACTAATAATCTAAACTTTACCTATCTTTCGATCTCAGCATAGTTTAGTCATTTTAATTGGTGGTCAATCAACTGTCCCTATCTCTCGATTTAATGGGTCAGTCACATCCTAAACATTCAACTAGTCGTGTGCACTCGATTCGTCGAATAAAGAATTAAAACAATCAAAACGAAGGTAAAACCTCACGTGGTCAGTCGATCGACCTAGTATGGCAGTCGATCGACTGACACGCGATTCACGCCGTGCTAATTCTATGCCGCCTAATCTATAGTTCCCCTATATCCTAGCACGAATAAATTAGCTACTCATACTAAAGATGTTAACAACAATAAAATTAACGAAATAAACAGAAGAATTCATGCTTGAAGTAGTAGAACAAACAATTAACATAAACGATGAATCGGTTTCGGGAGACTAAATAGCAATTTTATCCTATAAAACGATAATAAAGCAAACTGAAATATTATCAGAAGAATACCGATTGGAATTGCAGCCAGAGATCCAGAAACCGAATGCGAAAGTATTTGTACGAAAACAATATTAAGAACCCTAATTATTTTTATAAAGAAGTGTCTGCCAAACTTGAATAAAAATTAGATGATTGTATCTGTCAACTAGGTTACGTTATATAGAAAGTAACGTAACATTATTCGCAAAACCTAATACGCCTTGGGCTTTCTATTCCTCGGTCTTTTAATTCTCGTCTGAAGTAGCGGCTTGGTCGATAGACTAAGCATGGCGGTCGATCGACTGAGCAGAAGTGTACAGCAGCTTCTGGAACCCGTGGGATGGTCGATCGACTAAGAATGGCGGTCGATCGACTGCTTTAGCTGGTAATCCGCTTTTAACTTCTCGTGGATTTGTCTTTTGGGCCTTGAAATGCGCACCAATCTCGTTCCTTAAGTGAATACTTCACGTCAAATGCAATGCAGGATACTCGGGGACGGATTTAGCTCAATTTCCGTTGAATTCTTCACATTTCTGCAATAATGTACAAAAACACGAAAGTAGACGGAAATAGGGAAAATGGTAGCTTAAACTACACAAATGGGCTCTGAAATGCGTGTAAAATGAGGTGTAAAACATCATATAAATGACACGCATCAAACTTCTCCAAACCAAACCCTTGCTTGTCCCCAAGCAAGAACTAGACTCGATCTAATGACCTAATGGAACGAGTTCAATCTCAGAGCGAATTACAACATGTAAAGCCTAAACCAATTTAATGCAACTAACAATCAATTAGCAACTATGAATCATGCAACCGAGTTATGAAGTCGTTAAAAACTGCTGAACCGTTAACTATAGAGACTTATCAAATTGGACTCTCACGGGTCGCTCATATCACACATAAGCATAGGTGAATATATAAGAGGATAGAAAGAATTAATTTTGTAAAGACTCTCACCTAACTACGACCTATAAGAACATGCCTGTAATCTAATATGAAAACAATCTCTATAACCGTACATATGCATTCCAACCAACAAAAGACCATGACACATGCCGAGGTATATATGTGGATATGTGAGGTATGGGTAAGAAGAGGCAAAACATTTATGGGAAAGTGGAGGTACAGGTGATCAAGCTAGCACCAAAATGGAACCATATGGCAACATCCTTCTTCTTGCTCATAATCAAACGAAACGGTGCTATAGCAAGCACAAATCTCACAATCTCCAGTATAAAAGTAATCAACCAACTCCCCATAAGATATTAATGCAACATGGGAGCAAAAATCGCCATAAGATAAAGATTTTGAATTTATGCAAATTGATTTCTTCTTTTCTTTCGAACCTCAGTCGATCGACCAGAATTGGCAGTCGATCGACTTCTTTGAACAGTACAGAACTCTTTTTCTTTTTTCTAAACATTTTTTTTCATTATTTTTCTCTTTTTTTCTTTCCTTCTTTTCATCTACCCAACAAAATCTCAATAAGAGCAAATGCTACCCAAAACTAAGTAACAATCCCAAGAATATAGACTACTAGCTTGACAAGGGCAGGCTAAATGTAGGATGTAGTAGTGGGACAAAAAGGCTACTTTTGGCAGTGTGAAGCTTATCGGCAAAACGAATAAAGGGAAACCTCTACCACATGTGTCAACTAACCACAAACCGAATGCATACAGGTATTAAGCAGATTAAGTTCATATTTATGCATATTTATGTAACATGTCTCATAAGGAGTACTACTCACATTCCTAGATAAACTGGTCATAGATGACACCAGTTATAGGCTCTAATACTCAGAAATATGATGTAGTTTGCCAAAAATCTAAGTCAAGTCTCAAGTTCAGCAAATAATTAACGAAAACTCGTAGATATGCACTTATACGATTCTACTAATAACATGTCAATTAGCACGGCTTAGGCAAAACAGATGCAAATGCAATGTTATCATTGAAATACTACCGTTCCGACTCGACCTATATGCTAAAATAAACGTGCATTTTTTTGAATTTTTGAGGAAATTTTTCAATTTTTTTTTTTTTTGGAATTTTTTGTATATATATAAATAGATAAACAACAATGCAAGACAAAATGGAAACGTGAATGCAAGCAAATGATATGCGACGCAAAACCCTTCCCCAAACCAAATCGCACAATGTCCCTATTGTGCAAAATCATGTAATGAAGAAAAAAGAAACGGGAATTTGCGAGAAAATAAAGAAATAAGACATGAAGTGGAAATCGGGAACTCACAAGACTTTAAGCGCAGCAAAAAGGAAACCTCCTCAAACCAGCGTAAGCTAGGAGGTTTCAGTAGCTAGCAGTGCCACCAAAAAGTACCTGAAAAGACAAAAGAACCACGCATAAAATCGAGAAATCAATAATGAAGCGGTAATTATGTGCACAATTAAGAAAAATAGAAGAAATAAATAATTTGACGGAAGATAAAGTGGAGTGGAAAACTCCCTCAAGTCCGCAAATCGACCAAACACAGCAGGGGAGAGGTCGTGAACAGGTACAGTAGCGTCCTCGGTCGATCGACTATAGCAGGCAGTCGATCGACCAATGTGTCAGGAACAGAAGCTCCTAGAACTGTGCAGCCAGTCGATCGACCATAAAGGCCAGTCGATCGACTGAAAATACTGCTGTAACTTCTTATTTCTTCGTATTTGCTCAATAACTTGAGCTAATGAGGTCTAAGAACCTGCAAGTGCACAATAATACGCGTCCAAAATTGCGCAAAACCCAGAGTAAAGTCTAAAGGCTTTAAAAATCCTAAACCAAATAATTAAAATGCGAAGTCTCGCGCACACATAAACAATAAAAAGTGTTTAAAAGCAATAAAATGAAAGTTTTTGATAAAGCGCATGATCAACTAGTAGTTGATCAAAACAGCCACGGTATGGCCCACTTTGTCGGCTTCTGGCTACAAGAGGTAGCCTCAACGGTGCTCATCTTCTCAGCTGCACCTTTCTCCACTTCAGCATCCGTAGAGCTTGATGGACCAACAGCTTTGTCATCTCCCCAATCAATGACCTCTTCCGGCTCATCAAAGTCCAGGTCGGACTGTCTCACTTTGGCTGGCTCATCTTCCAGCTCCTCATCAGTGCCATAACTCAGGCATCCAAGACCGCCTCTCAAAACGATTTGCTCCTTCACAGCCGGAGTAACATGCAGCTCGTCCTTCCCCAAACCAGCTCCTGCAATGTCTAAAACAACAGAATCTTCCTCCTTCTTGCTCCCAGTCTGGGGCGGAGGTGTTATAACAGGAATAGGAATAGAGACAGGCATATCAAGAAGCACAAAGTATGATTTCTTTTCAGAAACCGTATTACAGGTGACAGGCCACATGAGGTCTTTCTTCCTAGCTGTCTGGGCGAAGACAATAGAATGCTTCCCCACTTTGAAGGTCAGGGTCCCAGAACCAACATCAATAACTGCACCAGCAGTGTGCAGAAATGGCCTACCTAGAATGATAGGTATGTGGGTATCCTCAGGCATATCTAGGACCACAAAGTCTACAGGGAAGAAAAACTTCCCTATTTGCACAGGGATGTCTTCTAGGACTCCTATAGGCTGGACCGCAGATCGGTCAGCCATCTGAACGGTCATGTTTGTCACTGCAAACCTATTCAATTTTAACCTTCTAGCTAGACTCAAGGGCATGACGCTAATGCTAGCTCCTAGGTCACATAATGCCCTCTCAATAGAGAAGGTACCTATATTACAAGGAACGGAAAAGCTACCTGGGTCCTCTAGCTTATGGGGTGCAGTGTGAGACAGATACGAACATGACTCTTTAGTGAGTGCGACAGTATGCACTGTTTCAAGTGACCTCTTTTTAGAAAGCAATTGCATCATAAACTTCATATAAGCGAGTACTTGATTCACTAATTCAAGGAAAGGTACTTGTACGTTAAGACTACGAACAACATTTTCAAATTTATTGAAAGATACCTGTTCCTTTATCGGCACTAGTCTCTCTGGATAAGGGGCTAAAAGTAGTAACTTAGCCCTCTCCTCTAAGTCTCGCATGCCGGCATCCGTGGACTTAGGCTGGAAGTCCACTACCTTCTCCTTATTGAAGCTTGACCCCTCTTCAGACCGTCTCAAATAGGAACCATTATTGATCGACATTGGGTCGTACTTCGGAATTGGGACGGACCCATCAGCACTCGGGTCTTGCCCCAATACTTTCGGAGTTGTCGTACCCCGAAATAAGTGGTCTCTCAAATTATCTGGCATTGGAGGACGAAATTGCTCATTATCAGCAGCGGTTCCAGTCGATCGACCTGGTTGGTCAGTCGATCGACTGGGTTCTACATTTCCAGAAGCTCCTGTAACGCGCACTTCAGTCGATCGACCGGGTACATCATTCGATCGACTGATATACCTGGTAGACGCCTTTTTCTTTCCTTTGTTCGTTCCAGCTTTGTTTTGACTCGGTTTCGGCTTATCTTTTTCAGGGGCATCCTCAATCATAGCAGGCCCCTCCAGGGTTAACCCACTCCTCAAAGTAATGGCATTTAGGGTCTCTTTCTGGTCAGTTTGAGTCGGTAAGTGTCCCGGAGCTCGAGTGGTACTCTTGCTAGCCAATTGAGCAATTTGGCTCTCTAGTAGCTTCATCCCGGCCTCTCTAGCTTGGGACTCCTTTTGCAACATATTCTTCAACTCAGCAAACTCGGAATTTTGGGATTGTTGCTGCTGCGGCACATAGGGAGGTTTTTGATATTGTTGTTGCTTATGATGAGGGGGCACATAGGCTTGCTGCTGCTGCTGCTGCGGAGGTGGAGTTGGATTTAGGACATTCTGGCTACTCCACCTCAAGTTGGGATGAACATTAGGCTCATAGTAGGTGTTTGTCTGCCTATAATGTTGAAAGGCAGCGCAAGACTCAAAGGGACTAGGACAATTTTCTGAGACATGTCCCTCAGCTCCATATCTTCTACAGACGAAAGGACCGTCTGAAACAATATTCACTTGGTAAATACCTCCTTTTGAAGCTCCTCCCAGTTCATACTTGTCAAATCTCGCAGTGAGAGCTTCAAGTGCAGCTACAGAAGGAGATTCAGCGCTCCTTCTTTGATTCCCCTTGGAATTCCCATACTCAGCTTTATGGGTGGCTAAGTCATCAATGATCTTCCACCCCTTAGTCTCTCCCATATTCTCAGCAAATCGGTCATTGGCTGCAGCATCCAAAATAGCCCTCTGATCGTCATACAGCCCGTTATAGAACTGATTGCAAAGACTCCATTTTTCGAACCCATGGTGCGGTATGGTTCGCACCAACTTCTTGAAATGGACCCATGCTTCATGAAAGTTCTCATCCGGCCCTTGTTTAAAGCTCATGATCTGAGCTCTAATGGCATTCGTCTTCGAGGCAGAGAAGTACTTCTTGTAAAATGCCAGGGCTAAGGAATTCCAGTCGGTGATCCCATGAGCGGCTCGGTCCAGATATCTGTACCACTCCCTTGCAGCATCACGGAGTGAGAATATAAACATAGTCTCCTTTATCTGGTCCTGGGTCACACCGGTCGGTGGGGGTATAGAGCAGCAATAATCGATAAATATCTCCATATGCTTGGCTGCATCTTCATTTGCAAAGACCCCGAACCGGTTCCTCTAACCTAAGTTGATATAGGAAGGCTTTGTTCGAATTTCCTATCACTCAGGCAATTCGAACCCCTTGTAAAGATTTTTTTGTCGGCTCGAGAATGACTTGCTATAGTTGCTTCTTCAGCCATGACTGGAATTTCTGGAGAAGTGACTGTCTCAGCTGAAGAAATAGAAGCAGGAGATGTAGGGGGATCTTCCTCGAACAGAGCGTTCTCGTAGTAACTTGACAGAGTACTCAACTCTTCCTCTATCGGCAACACCCTTGATGATCGTCTCAACTCGCGCAAGGATTTCTCAATCTCAGGATTGAACGGTACTAGTTCACCACCCTGTGACCTGCGCATAAGAAGAAACTACAAAAAGAATATAAGAAAAGTTTAAGGAACGGATGTCCCTTAAACTAAGAAAGACTAAATAAAACAACTAAAAATTAGAACAATTGCCTCCCCGGCAACGGCGCCAAAATTTGATACCCGTCGTTGTGAGCACCAAAAATAATATTTATAATTCCTATTAAAACTAACATAGGCTAGTGGTAACAGAGTCGAACCACAAGGAGGCGAATGTAATTAAAAGTTGTCTAAATTTAATCTAAGGTAACAAGTGTGGGGGTTGATTTGATTTGGTCTATAGCTAATAACAATAAAAATTAAACTAAAGAAATATATTAAATCAAATATAAAGAAGGGTACTAGGATGGTCGGTTCACTATAGTTTCGGCGGCAGCAAACTAAGTCGGTCTAAATCAAACACATGAGGCGGGAAAACAAGAGGTCCTCTCGGTCCACTCTCAACAGATAGCATCTTTCGATCTCGCTATAAGTCCCTAATATCACTAATACTTACTCTCGTCCTGAAAAGTGACTAATAATCTAAACTTTACCTATCTTTCGATCTCAGCATAGTTTAGTCATTTTAATTGGTGGTCAATCAACTGTCTCTATCTCTCGATCTAATGGGTCAGTCACATCCTAAACATTCAACTAGTCGTGTGCACTCGATTCGTCGAATAAAGAATTAAAACAATCAAAACGAAGGTAAAACCTCACGTGGTCAATCGATCGACCTAGTATCACAGTCGATCGACTGACACGCGATTCATGCCGTGCTAATTCTATGCCGCCTAATCTATAGTTCCCCTACATCCTAGCACGAATAAATTAGCTACTCATACTAAAGATGTTAACAACAATAAAATTAACGAAATAAACAGAAGAATTCATGCTTGAAGTAGTAGAACAAATAATTAACATAAACGATGAATCGGTTTCGGGAGACTAAATAGCAATTCTATCCTACAAAACGATAATAAAGCAAACTGAAATATTATCAGAAGAATACCGATTGGAATTGCAGCCAGAGATCCAGAAACCGAATGCGAAAGTATTTGTACGAAAACAATATTAAGAACCCTAATTATTTTTATAAAAAACTGTCTGCCAATCTTGAATAAAAATTAGATGATTGTATCTGTCAACTAGGTTACGTTATATAGAAAGTAACGTAACATTATTCGCAAAACCTAATACGCCTTGGGCTTTCTATTCCTCGGTCTTTTAATTCTCGTCTGAAGTAGCGGCTTGGTCGATCGACTAAGCATGGCGGTCGATCGACTGAGCAGAAGTGTACAGCAGCTTCTGGAACCCGTGGGATGGTCGACCGACTAAGAATGGCGGTCGATCGACTGCTTTAGCTAGTAATCCGCTTTTAACTTCTCGTGGATTTGTCTTTTGGGCCTTGAAATGCGCACCAAGCTCGTTCCTTAAGTGAATACTTCACGTCAAATGCAATGCAGGATACTCGGGGACGGATTTAGCTCAATTTCCGTTGAATTCTTCACATTTCTGCAATAATGTACAAAAACACGAAAGTAGACGGAAATAGGGGAAATGGTAGCTTAAACTACACAAATGAGCTCTGAAATGCGTGTAAAATGAGGTGTAAAACATCATATAAATGACACGCATCAGGTAATCATAGTGTTTTATTTATCCGTTAAACAAAACACCCACTCACCCATACTACCTCCAATATTTCGGTCATATGAGATAAAATGGACCTCCATATTATTTTGTCAATTTGTCACTTGTCACACAATATGTCACATGTAGTATGTTACATGTTATTAATTAATTTGATGCATATTTATCATATAAATATCATTTCATGAATTAATTAAATTACATACAACAAATTGACTAGTGATACTTGATCACATAAATAAAATGGGTCATATAAATTGTGAATTATAATTAACCATTCATTCTTATCTCTATTGTTTTTCAAACAATAAACAATTTTAGAAACAAGGCATTTCAATTACTAAAATAAATCTTATTTAATCCCATTACAATAAGATATCAATATTCTCTCTCACAAATGAATTGTTCAATTTTAAGGAATTGATCAACTTGTATCGTCATATAATTAATCAACTTTACAGATAAGGGCATCATCCTTTAGGTGTGACTTTAAGGGATCAACTGACCACCACCGTCCCAGGACAGTAACGTCAAACTCTAGCAAGCCAATCGTTACCGATTAATGTTGATCAGTTGACTCTAAAATGAATCATCCCTTATGTATTCTTAAAATGAGATTTAAACATGTGATCATCATGATCGACAATTGTGATCGCATTATTGTCGGGGACACTCCAACATGTTCAAGTTTATTATTATTGGGTAATTGAAGACTATTGGGTTATTATTGGAAAATTGACAACGCTTCATCAATCAATCAAGTTTTCTTCTATTATTCTTTACTTTATTATTTGGATCATCTCATATAGGTATAACCCCTTTTACTCTTGTTTAATTATTGTTAATCACATCATTTATTCATCATGTTTTGCTTTGTTACTATGATTGACAACTTATTAACATGTTAAACTTGATCATGAGAGAGTAGTCTTTTAGCTAGGATTAATGGGGAATTAAGGGAAACAAACACGGGGATTGATCTATGCTTAATCTAATATGTTTTCATAATTAATTTGCTTGTTTGTTATGATTTCAACCTATGCACATGTTATGTTTGATGAAATGCGAGCCTATGCATTCTTGCATTTTTTTTTTATCCATCACCTATTTATTCAATGAGGCTTGTAATCATATAAACCAACTCGAGCCTCATTAGACCATGTATAGAGTTGAATAGGAAGGATTAAGTCGACTAGTAGGTGTTGTACAATCTAATCGATTCGGCTCCGGGACCCAAACCTTCTTAGGGATTGTAAGATATACACTAACACGATCCCATCACAACAATAAGTGCTTGCATCTAATTGAGAATATGTTTGTATGATCTACTCCCATGAATCCCCTATGATATCATGGCATCCTAGTGTCTCTAATCAATTGTTTACATCTCTTAATTGATTGCTTATTTTACTTTATTGCTTCTATTAGTTTAGACTCACCAACTCCAACCCAAATCAATTGTGACACTAGCATAAATTGAGATAGATAGACTTAGAACCCAAAGCACATCGTCCCATGGATCGACCTCGACTTAACCACTAACTAGTTGTTTGTTAAAAATATAAATGTATTTGATTGGGCGTGTGACGACCGCGTAACCACATCACGGGTTTAGGGGGTTGTTTAGGGAGTGGTTTTGTGGCTTGGTTAGGACATATCAAGAGGTGGTTGGTGGTTTTCAGGATGCGTCATGTTGCGGGCTTGAGAAGGCAGGCGGTGGTGGAGTTGTTGGTGGTCGGTGTTGTCGTGTAAAAGAGGTTGAAGGAAGGGTGGTGTACACGGGTGAAAACCGTGTATGAAGTATGTATGTGAGTGTTGGATTCACGTGCTTTTGGGTTTGGGTGTGGGTTGACTTGTTTATTTTAAGACGGCTTTTGCTTTGGGTGACTCGGGTTTGTAGTTGAGTCGGATTTTTAATATAGTAAACCTTTTATAATAATAAATAATTAATTTGATTAATGAATATAATTTATAAATTAGTAAATAATAATGGAAGGTAAGAATTAATAATTGATGGAAAATTATAATATTTATGTTAGCTGACGATTTGTGAAGAAATTATAATCGCATTCGGATTGCTTTAACTATTTGGACCGATTGAGCTGCTTAATTGGAATTGCTTGCCAGGTAGGGATAAATCCTACTCAACTCTTGTTTGTTAATGTTGGTATAATAGATGATTTATATTAAAGTGGAATTGATCATATGTGAATTGTTCATTGGTTGATATTATCGTATTTGTTGGAAGGGAGAATTATATTTCATCGTGTTGATTGATATTAATAATTGTGATGAGGTAAATTTAATTGATAGTATTGTTCATTGTGATTTTGGAAATTGTGAAAAGTTGTGCTACAGTCAGATGTACGTTGTTGAGGGAGTTTGTACTGTGGGGGAATGGTAATATGTACATTGCGAGGGATGGGTAATATTACATAATGGCGGTACGTTGTTAAGGGAGGGGTACCAAAGTAATGTGAGCACGTTGTTAAGGGAGGTGTGCTAAATTATGAGAAGGAGCACGTTGTTAAGAGAGGTGTGCTAAGTCATGGAAAGGAGCACGTTGTTCAGGGAGTTGTGCAATGTGAATTGAATTGGATTGCCTATCGTGTGTTCTTTTTGTTAGTATTTATTCCTACTCAACCTCGTGGTTGACCGTGTATTCGTGAACACCTGTGATGAACCAAAATGGGGAGCAGATTTGACAGGTACTAAAGATTAGCTGACTTTGGAGCTATGGGATGCGTGAGGACTTGGCCAGTGTACCTAGAAGTCTAGACCACATAGATTATTTAATCACTTTATTTATTTCCGCTCCCAGTTGTATCTTATTTTATATTAAGTTTAATTTGGTTAAGTTGTAATAAACATGTAATCGCTAAGTTTTAATTTAAAGTACTTTGGTGAAGTTGGACTTTGTTATTCACTACCTCCGGAAACCGAGATGGTAACACTCTCATTTACTTGGGATGTCTAGCTAAAGGTTCCTGAATAAATGGGGGTGTTACAAAAAGACTTACAGGAAAGGGAACCAAGTTGGGGTAGTTGAAATAAGTGATTGATAATGCAAGATATGGGTCAAATTATGATGGTGGGTATTGTCATGAATGTTGGATGCAACGATTGGTATGTAAACATGCGCCATGTATGTGTTAATTACTGGTAAATGTGGGGTAGACCTTTCTGTCTTCTGATTTTATTTTCAGGCGACTTCCGCTGATGTTCAAAAGGATTTGATTTCAAGTCAAGATTTTTATTAAAGACTTTGAAAAAAATTTGTTTTATTTTCTATCTTTGTTTTTCTTATTTTTAAAAGGATTTGTAATTAGAGACTTTGTATATTGATTATAATCCCTCTCTATTTTTGGTTCAGTATTGTATATAATTATAAGTTTTTAATTAGACGAAAATGAGGGGTGTTACAATTGGTATCAGAGCCAGGTTCTATCATGGTTAGGTATTGAGATCGTCACATCTTAGCACCACTCGTTATTACTTTTGAAACTTTCGGAAGGTTTGACTTCTTAATTTTGAAATATTTTTAAGTTCTAGGACAAACTTTATTTTTAAGGAGGGTGGAATGTAATATCACTAAAATTATTAACTTTGTTTTAATTTTCTAAATTCATAGTTCGGGGACGAAGTTCCTTTTAAGGAGGGTAGATTGTAATATCCGTAATTTCTTAATAAAGTATTTTTTAAAATATTCATTTTAGTTTATAAATAAATATTTTTCTATTATTTATTTTAAGGGTGGTGTGTCTTGTTATTTAGAATAAATAATATTCTCCGAAAAAGTAAACCGCTAATGTTAAATTCTTGTTTTATATAGGGTTTGTTTGAGTGTCGTAGTATAAAATAAGTTGGAGCCCTTAAATCATACCTTAATTCTGTCCCTGTGTTTCATACAGCCAAAGGTTCTGTCAAAAGAAAAATAACCATATAATATCTTAACTAATTTAGATCCCGCGCAATGAATGCGCGGTATATTTATAGAGTCACTAATATAGACTCGTGCAATATCTGCACGGTATTTATTGAGTTTTACTTTTTAATATATTATTTATAGAATTTAAATTGACAATTCACTTATTTTTCATGTTTTCCTTAATGTATTTTGATTAGAGAAATAAATAAATATTTAAATCATAAGAAGTAATAAAATGAGTGTTTTTTTTTTTTGCCGAGAAATTAATGATGTTAATTTATAAATATTTACTAATAACATATTTTTTAGCTACAAATTTTTATCATAAAAAATCAATGAAATTTAGAAAATATTTACTAATACCATATTTTTTGCCGCAACTTCTTATCATAAAAAGCTAATAACTTTTTTATCAATAAGTTCTGTCAAAAAAGAATTTCCTTATCCTAAAATGATCGGAGATAAATTTGTGCAGAATGTGAAATATTAAATGTTATAAATATTTAAATACAAAATATTGTATCCATTTATAACTTATCATATCCACGCCTATAGTATATGCTATATCAAGCACTATTTTAGGAAATATGTTTTAGGCGGGAAAAGTTGGAGTTTCGCCTATTCATTTAGTAAATAAGGGATGGTGTCGTTTGTTCATTTATTAATTCATCATCTTCTTGTTTGTATCATGATACACACAAAGACAAATAGCCTTCTTACCTACCTTTGTTTAATGATATGATTAAACACTGGCGGTTTTTTTATATCCAACTTGTATGGCGTTTTCCTCTGTTTCGTTTTCGTTTATGACCAAAGTGATACATTATAAGGTAACACGACTTTACCGATCGTAATATTATTATTATTTTTCGGGGTTGTATGAATCTATGTTTGTTGTATATGTTTTATGTGATAAATTGATTATCGAAGGTGGTATGTGATATTCGTTTTTCTCTTCGTATTATATATATCCTATTAGCTTTTTTATTTTTAAGTTAATTGTTTGTTGGGGATTATGGGTTTAAATGTCGTTTAAGACGATGGGAAAGAATAGTGTGTTTGTGAATGGAAAAGGGCTAAAAACTTGTGCGTCTTGCTGAGTGTTTCATGTGGAATTATATAATTGTTAAGATTATCAAAAAGACTTACATGAAAGGGAACCAAGTTGGGGTAGTTGAAATAAATGATTGATAATGCAAGATATGGGTCAAATTATGATGGTGGGTATTCTCATGAATGTTGGATGCAACGATTGGTATGTAATCATACGCCATGTAAGTGTTAATCCCTGGTAAATGTGGGATCTTAAGTATTGAATTGAATTGGTGTTTCTTTGACCTTGAGTTGTGGATGAGTAGCTCGGATTTTTACTTCGAGTGTTGAGCAGATCTTTACAAAGAACATTCGACAGTATGACATTGAAATTAAGAGGGATATTTGTTACTGGTATTGAGTTATGGGGCCTATGCGCCGAGTTATGTTTACGGTCCAGTGTTACCATTGTCACTGAGTTATATTATTTGAGTTTGATATCGACATTGGGATAAAAATATTGTTTTGCAGTTTTACCCGCCAGTTCACTCACCCCATGTACCTGGCTTAGGTTCGACGATTAGAATACGGTACTTGATTATTTGGAGTATTATTTTATGAGGCGGAGTAATGAGTAAGACGGTGTAATGAATTGAGACTTGGTTAATTATTGGAACATAGAGTATAGTATATTATGGAAATAGAAGGGAATTGGTTTGAAGTTGATATTAGTAATGGGGAGTGTTTTTTATTATACTGGTTGCTTATTTTTATTTTTTATATGAATGTGTTTTCACGCCATGACCAAAATTAAGCTACTTATATGGAGGTATTATCTGTTACTCAGCTTTCCGCTGACATGTTTTTCTCTCGTTTAGGCTACTCGTCAAGGGGGTAGGCCTTTCTGTCTTATGATTTTATTTTCAGGCGACTTCAGCTGATCTTCAAAAGGATTTGATTTCAAGTCAAGATTTTTATTAAAGACTTTGAGAAAATTTTATTTTATTTTCTATCTTTGTATTATTTTATTTTTAAAAGGATTTGTAATAAGAGACTTTGTATATTGATTATAATACCTCTCTATTTTTGGCTCAGTATTGTATATAATTATAAGTTTTTAATTAGCTCAAAATGAAGGGTGTTACAATTGGTATCAGAGTCAGGTTCTTTCTTGGTTAGGTGTTGAGATCGTTACATCTTAGCACCGCTCGTTATTACTTTTGAAACTTTTCGGAAGGTTTGACTTCTTAATTTTGAAATATTTTTAAGTTCTAGGACAAACTTTATTTTTAAGGAGGGTGGAATGTAATATCACAAAAATTCTTAAATTTTTTTAATTTTCTAAATTCAAACTTCGGTGACGAAGTTCCTTTTATGGAGGGTAGATTGTAATGCCCGTAATTTCTTAATAAAGTATTTTTTAAAATATTCAATTTTGTTTATAAACAAATATTTTCTATTATTTATTTTAAGGGTGGTGTGTCTTGTTATTTAGAATAAATAATATATTCAGAAAAAGTAGACCGCCAATGTCAAATTTTTCTTTTATACAGGGTTTGTATGAGTCCGTAGTATAAAATAAGGTGGAGCCCTTAATCCGTACCTTAATTTTGTCCCTGTGTTTCCTGCGGCCAAAGCTTTTGTCTAGGGAAAAATAACCATATAACATCTTAATGGTGTCCTTTGTTCATCCATTAATTCATGTCACATCATCATCTTCTTGTTTATATCATGATACAAACAACGACAAAGAGCCTTCTTGCCTACCCTCGTTTAATGGTATGACTCAACACTGACGGTTTTTTTTATATGTAACTTGTATTGCGTTTTCCTCTGTTTCGTTTCTGTTTAAGACCAGAGTGATAGATTATAAGGTAACACGATTTTACCGATCCTAATATTTTTATTATTGTTTGGGGTTGTATGATTCTATGTTTGTTGTACATGTTTTTTGGGATAAATTGATTATTGAAGGTGGTATGTGATATTCGTTTTTCTCCTCGTATTATATATATCTTATTAGCTATTTTATTTTATAATGTTAATTCATTGTTGGGGATTATGAGTTTAACTGTCGTTTAAGACGATGCCAAAGAATTGTATGTTTGTGCATGGAAAAGGGCTAAAAACTTGTGCGTCTTGCTGAGTGTTTCATAGTGGAATTATATAATTATTGAGATTATCAAAAAGACTTATAGGAAAGGGAAACAAGTTGGTGTAATTGACATACGTGATTGATAAATCAAGATATGAGTCAAATTATGATGGTGAGTATTGTCAAGAATGTTGGATGCAGCGGTTGGTATGTAAACGCACGCCATGTATGTATAATCACTGGTAAATATGGATCTTATGTATTATATCGAATTGTCGTTTCTTTTACCTTGACTTGTGGGTGAGTAGCTCGGAGTTTTAAATCGAGTATTTTGACCAGTTCTTTAAATAGAACATTCGACAGTATGACATTAAAATTGAGATGGTGTTGGTTACTGTTATTGAGTTATGGGGTCAATATGTCGAGTTATTTTTACGGTCTAGTGTGACCATTGTTACTGAGTTATATTATTTTAGTTTGATATCGACATTGAGATGAAAATATTGTTTTGCGGTTTTACCCGCCAGTTCACTCACCCCCTGGCCTTAGCTTAGGTTCGACGACGAGAATAAGGTACTTGGTTATTTGGAGTATTATATTATGAGGCGGAGTAATGTGTAAGACGGTGTAATGACTTGAGACTTGGTTAATTATCGGAACAGAGAGTATAGTATATTATGGAAATTGAAGAGAGTTGCTTTGAAGTAGATATTAGTAATGGGGAGTGTTTTTTTACTATTCTGGTTGCTTATTTTTATTTACTACGTGTATGTGTGTCCACGTCATGACCAATATTAAGCTGCTTATATTGAGGTATTATCTGTTAGTCAGCTTTCCGAATGACGTTTTTTTTTCCCGTCTGGGCTATTCGTCATGGGGGTTGTCCTTTCTGTCTTCCGATTTTATTTTCATGTGACTTTCGCTGCTGTTCAAAAGGATTTGGTTTCGATTCACGATTTTTATTAAAGACTTTGAGAAAATTTTAGTTTATTTTCTATCTTTGTATTATTTTATTTTTAAAAGGATTTGTAATAAGAGACTTTGTATATTCATTATTGTACCTCTCTTTTTTTGGCTCAATAATGTATATGATTATAAGTTTTTAATAAGCCGAAAAAGAGGGGTGTTACAACAAAATGCGCTGGAAAGGACCCGTGTATAATATATGAGAACCATGTACAGAGCCTATAGAGCTACAATGAGTGATCGCTCTCGATCCAGAGTTTGGGTCGGGTTGTTACAGGTTGATTAGTAGAGGCCGTTTATGAGAAGGTGAGATTGGATGTTCGATTAAAGATTTGACCCTCAACCGTTACTCGATTGTCATGGATAGTAGGCGATTGTATCTAATGGCAACAAGATTCACTCTTGACATGAAGCATTAAGAGAAACCTGAATCTACATCTTTAGTGCTCGTGTTGATTCTTTCTTTGTTTTATTTCCCATTGACATAAAATTGATTCGAACGGTATGTAAATATTCCTTGATAATTTTGTGGTGAATCCTAATGGCAATCTCGTTTAATGTATTTCATTGGTTACAAATTTTAAAAATTGGTAGCAGATCGATGAAATGCTTAATTTTGTTTCAGATCTTCGGATGGGGGATGTTTTGTAGGCAAGGCCCGCCATGTACAGATACGTGGATGGGTGGTGTGGTCCACATGAGGTTATTTGAGTGTCAACACTCATGATCAAGTGAGAAGATGATGATGTAGGTGAATAGGATAATGTGGACGGTGGAGAAGATAAAGAATTAATTTCTGATGAAGATGAGCTTGAAAGTAATAATTGATTTGATGGATAGGCCGATACGTACTCAACTTCGAATTCCTGAACTGTTTTTTTGAGAACTCTGGACTTAACTAATATAATGTGAGAGGTGTCCACAATATCAAAATACTCATAAATAAAGTAAGACTTATGGGCATATGTAACAAATTCTACAAAAGATTAAAGAGTCTTGGTGGCTTTAGATTGACTACTTCAACTTAACTTGTGTGAGTTATTTCTTTTATATTTATAAGTTCCATTGTTAAATTATGCCTCTCAGACATATGATTTTCTACCCGTCAATAAATATAAATATTAATAATTATCATATATATATATATATATATATATATATATATAGGAATGGGATCATGTGAGGATACACTATCTTTTTTTTTTTTTTTTGCGCAGCTATTTTTTTCGTGTGATATTGTTTCGAACAACCTGTGATATTGTATTGAACAACCTGTGATATTGTAACGAAATCCTCAATCCTCAAAAAGATAGTGTATCCTCACATGATCCCATTCCTATATATATATATATATATATATATATATATATATATATATATATATATATATATATATATATATATATATATATATATATATATATATATATATATATATATAATCAATAAGACATGTTATGAAGTCTATAATAAGATGGTCATCGAGAAAGATATGTGGGGTAAAGGAAAAATTAACAGGTGATTATGTTGGAACATGGTGGTTGCAGCAAGATAATTCTTATACTATTCATCAGGGATGCTTTTGGTTAGGTGTTGTTGGATCATAGGTGAATTTGTACCATTTTGTTTAGAGAATAGATTCAGTTTACTCAAGCATGGTTTCTTAGGGTAGATAGATGTGCAAGGGAGATTATTAACAAGGGATAGACCACATATTACGCTCATCTGAATAATAATGAATGTGTACTATGTGTAGCTGACAAGGAAGCTCTAAGTGTGTGTTTCGTAGGAAATGCTTACAGGTATTGAACATTATGTTGAAAATGCAAATTCTTGAAATTGTTTAAGTTGAATGGTGGAATCATAAGGGATTTCACAGTATACTCAGGAAGAAGATTGTAGTAGTGTGTATTCACGCCTTGGTATGTAGAATATGGAGGCAAGAAATAGAAGCAAGCTGGTGAATATAATACCTAGGCTAGCATCTCTTCTATCAAAGAGGAGATTGTGGTGAGGTTGCAGACAATGTACAAAGACAGAGACAAGGATAGATTTAGCATCATTTGTATATATTTCCTTTATGTTATGATGTAATTGGGTTAATCATTTGGTTTTACTACTATTTAAATTTTTAAAAAAAATCTACAATAATAATGCTGATTATGACTTTGGATAAATGTCAAGCGTTTTGATAGGGTTTTGTGCCGAAAATTAATTACAATTTGTTTGGTTGTTAATCAACTTTATCAGTGTTTAACGAGTTGATAATCTAAAGGGACACCTTCCTAATATAATAAGTTTTTTTCCTAATTACCCAATATCGCCTCTGAAAAACATAAGTATTCCACCAAATCACTTTATGGTCATGTGCATTTGACAGAAATCGAAGTGAAGGAAGAAAGGACTTTGGAAGCCTTTTGCATTGTTACTATACTATAAACATATCTTAGTTAGTATATTAGTAGCTTGTACGGGTGATAAAGATGGTTATACAACGAAGATTGGGAAAAAAAGGTGCATAAATAATGTTTGTAATACTTGTGTTTAGAATATTAACAAAAAAATGTGTGTGATTTTATATAGTTTATTCATAATTAGTTAAATATTGTTAACGTTAATCATTGTTGCGTTATTCTTTTGCCAATGTTTTGTGCTATAATGTATGATAGCGTAGTTTACCCCATGCCAAAAGTTAAACCAAGTATTGTAATAAATATGTTTTTTTTTGTGCATGTATGAAACAAATGCGAACATGAAATATGAAGTAAAAATATTCCAAAATGTGTTAATATGAATATTTTACATAGTAGCTTTTATTTAAATTTTTTTGAAGAAAATATCAATTTATTAATAAAACGCCAAACGACACCTACAAAAGATAGGTATAATCGAAAACAATTCTAATAGAAGTCAAAAGACAAATTCGTATTGTAAAACTAAGAATCTCAACACATGATATGACAATTCGGCTCATCCTTGTATCGCTATCTTCATTTACATTTTAAGTGGATCTTTGGTTTGAGCCATTGATGGAGAAAATTTAATTTTTATTGGTACCATAGATCGTCAGCGAATAACACATTTCTATTGTAAAGTCGTATGACAAATCATCAACAAACAACTCTTATCTATATTTCAAATAAAACTAAACTCTAAAAAGACATGAAGGATAGAAAAACTCTGAAAATAGAGACTGACAAATGGATCTCACCAAAAGGGAGACTTATTTTATTTCTATTTTATTTTGAGTTTGCACAAATTATATCTTGAGTTTACTAAATATACGGTTAATGATAATAAAACATATAAAAGGAAAAATTTTATATGCAAAGAAGACTAGAATTTAAATACTATGACAATATATTAAATAGTAATTGTTTTACCACATGAATATTTTTTTCGTCAAATAAAGCAATATTCTAATTCCGCAACTAAAAAAGATCACTGATTCACATTACTGCCATCAAGTTTAATTTTTTGGAGCTCCTCTTGCGTATTGATTAACCTGTCATTTTAGAACAATATAGTATAAACACATTATTTTTAGTCAAGAGGGTAATATCTAATGTTCTGAGTATGCATACCTCAAGTGTAATGTCGTAATTTCTTGTAATAACTCTTTCTCTCTTTCATGAGCAGACTCCAGCTACAAATAACATATTTTCACATAAGCATTAAACGAAAATATATTAGTAACAAAATACAAAAAAAAATTAAAAAAAATGAAATGTCTAGTGATTGTTTAAGATTGACTAAACAAATGTGAATTAGCTAATAAAAGAAGTTTATTCACTAGGGTGTTTATGATTAAAGGTTTTCTGTTTTCACAACATTTTACATCCTATAATATAGATGGTTGTCAGATAATCTTATTATTGCTTAAGGTACGTCCCGAGCTTCAAAAATAACCTCCACAATCTAACTTTATAATTACATCTTTTTTGCATTTCTCATAAATCAATAAAATATCATTAGAAAACATTATATATATATATATATATATATATATATATATATATATATATATATATATATATATATATATATATATACCGTCAAATATCTTATCAATTCAACCTTATCAATTAACACATCACAATGAGAATGAGAAAATGATCGAGGGCATAACCACAATTCACCCTAACTGTGATAAAAAAAACTCGTGTCCAAACTACGTTAACTTGTACCCGCATACAGGCTTATTCATACACATCGTCTATGAGATTGATATTTCATGAAACTCTTTGCTAAGGTTCAAAAAAGTACTAGTATTTTTATCTTCACGACTTCAATTAAATAAAAACTACATGTAAATTTATTCTTATCTTGGTGGTATTTCTTCATCTTTCTTACTACATAACTTACCTTAATTATTGACTTTCAAGAAATAAATCCAAGTGATTATAAAAGATTGGCAACTATTTCCACATACTTTCTTCGATAAATGGTTATAATTTTATAATATGCCTCCAAAATTTAATTCCATGCTAATTGGCATGATCTAAAGTATCACATTTATTCTTATGCAAAAGGATGAGAGTACTCTTCGTCCCCGTTAATCATATCGGGTATTTTCATATTGAAAGATGTTACTAAACATTATACTCCTCTTCCCCACAAATATCTCAAGACATTTGTTAGGAATATCATATGACTATTTCAACTCTCTTTGACACCGTCTCCATAAATGTGAATTTGACTTCACTTCCAAGGCTACCTTGTCTTCTTCTGTTATCCTAGAGCTTTTTTATCTTTCGAAAAACACTTCTGTCACAACTTAGAAGCTAATCTTGTATCCTTCCTTCCGACTCATCCATGGTATCTTTTCTTCTTATAAGACCTCTCATGGACACCTTCCTTTTGTTTTATGGAATGTTCACCTCTGTTGAATAAACTTAGACTTTGAGGAAATTGTTTGGTGTTGACTCCCAATCCTTATTACGAAATATTGTATTGCCGGAAAGGGTTGTAGAGTGTGGTGAGACATGTCTTAGAGTTTGTAATGCTTAGTTTCTTGATGTGAAATGAGTGTGGTTGAATTATGGAATTAACGGTGTAACCTTGAGTGAGTTTGAGACTAAAACTTTTGAATTTATGGTTGAATTTCGTAATCACATTGGATATGATATTTTATAAATTGGACTAAAACTTTTGGAAATCTGTAATATGTGAAAGGATTGATGAACTTGGTTCCTGGACGATTTGTCAAACTTAGGTGAGCGTGTAACTTCCCCTAAAAGGTTTGTGGTAGAGTTGTCCTTCTTGAAATACATCCATAGGGGTTATAAAATGACTTGCCATCTCCTTATGGTTTAAAAGGGGAATCGCGTGAACTTGGGAAGAACTTGTTTCGAGCGTTTAGTTATGTGGATATAAATGCCCTAGATCCTTTTATGTTTGACTTTTTTGGAAACCATAAGTTTTAGGAAGTACGCGGATTAGCCTTAACTCTTTCCTTGTACCACTATCTATTTCCCGTTATTCCATACAAACCTTACCAAACCTTGTCTTTATATATAATTTTGCTTGTCTTCTTCTTACCTCGAAAACCTTCCTAACTCTAATACCTATTTACTTGCTTGTAGCTTCGTTTTCTTTTAGTTCCTTCTCCTTTGAGTTTCATATTTTGACATACTCATGCGTTCCTCTTGAGATATTTTTTCGTTCCCTATCTCGTAGGTGTTTTTCCCTTCTCTACAGGAGTGGTTGCTTCGTTAGCTTGGTGTGGAGATTTAGTGGAATGTGCTTTTAGTATTCTTAGACAATGATATATACCATTTTGTTTGAATGAGTTTCGTGTTTATATTGAATCAAGTAAGAGTTAGGTAAGTTGATAATCAGTGCCCTAGTGGTTGTGATATACCTCCTTAATGGCTTTAAATTTACGACCTTGATGATGTAAGTGTTATCTTGAAGTTCGAGGTGAACATGAGGCTAGTTTACTTATTTGAGTGATGTATTGGCCACTTAAGAACCGTTCTAAGCGTGAGTTGTCATTAATTATTGAACTTTCTTTTGAAATTTCTCCCTACAGTAATGAGGAATGGTAGCTAAGGTTTTTTTAGTATTGTTGTTAACTGGAGACAGTTGAATTATGATTTAAGTGAACTAGGTGATCATCTTATGCTTGGTAATGATGGTGATTTAGATTTCTTAATTGTTCATTCTTGATGTATAATGGTTTAAGGATGTAAATGTTGCGGTAATATACGAGTAAGGAGAGAATTTGAGTGATAAATCCACATGCCTTGTGGTTGGTAGTGATTATGGTTTGGTGAATGAAATTATTTATGTTTGTGGTTTCGTGTGTATTATGATTGCATTTGGAATGTTAGAACCTAATAAGGGCTTTCGAATGTGGATAATTGATTAAGGATCTTAGTTTGTTGAGTCTTAAGTTGAGAGACTCCTAATTGATGCTAATTGAACATTAGTCATGATAAAGGCTTTGATCGTGAGAATTGCGAAAGTGGTTGTGCAAATCTAATGATTTGGATTTATAAAGTTTAACGGTGGTGAACTACATTCTTTTGAGATAGTTTACGATGAAGTGAGGAAGTGCTTTGGTGCAGTGTGGTTGGTTACAAGCTTAATTTAGTATAGTTGCTCGAGAAACTGATTAGGATGACATTGCTTCTGGAGATTTGACTGTGTATCATATTCCTATTACGTGAGTTTTCCTCTTTGTTGACCATAAACTTTATTGTTCATTCCGCTCCCACCCATTTTGACAAATTTTTCTTTTTGGAATTAATTTGGTTGTCGGTAAGGTTCTATGGTCGTTTACTTCTTTATCGACTTTATCATGACATTGTACCCCTTATAATTTGGAATTATTTCCCTTCGTTTGTTAAGTGTTGATTCTGTTACCATGATTTATGATTGGCATGCCCGGGTTGTTTTTCTTTTTGTGCAATTTCTTAATATTTTGAGTATATTCCATCAGCAAATTTCTAAAAAACAAATATATTGTGTTTGCAAACTTAACATTTTACAGAAGTTTTATTTTTATGTTTCCTTTAGCTTTCGTGTTGATTTGATTCTAGAATTCGTCATTGGAGACGTCTAATAACTGAGAAAACACTTATCGACCAAAAAATTGTGTTTTACTATGTCTTTGATTTGGATTAACGGCGTTCTTGTATGCGCGACAAGAACTCTTTCGTTCCCTTGACGAGTACTTGTAAATTTTGGAAGTTCAGTCTTTCTAAATGTTTTGGTCGTCGATTTAGGAAAACCAACTTTGTCCTTGTAACTATTTCGTTTTCTAATTTCAAGTTTCGAGGACGAAACGTTTTGAAGGTGGAGTGATTGTAACACCCATGAATTTTTAATTTAGGAATTTATTAATTTAAATAGTTATTTATTATTTATTAGCCTTACTTTTATTAAAGTCGCGTTTTTAGTAACGTTAGGTAAAAAAGCGCTACCAAATTGCCAAAAATAGAGCTTAGAATCGAATTTTATGCCAAATTTGTGAAGAATCTGAGTTAATTGGGTCATGGGCCAAACTAAGACAAGTTGGTCTATAATTCTAGGTTTTATTCTCAATTCCTCATAACTCACTTCATCGTTTCCATCTCAATTTTTAGATTTTCTCTTATCACAAAATCCTCCATTAAACCCCTCTCTTTGAAACTTAAAACTTACATATCTCCTTTATTCCTCCACCAAATCAATCCACTTTTGCGCCCAACTTATCAAAATCCCATCTTTTTGAAGTTAGACATTCTAACAAATCAATCATGTCTTTGTGCTTAAGAGGTATCCTTGAAAATCCGCAGAAAGACTACAACCATTTTAAAGAGGATTTAGAGGATTAGAAGTGCAAGTTAAGATAACAGTGATGGGTTACTCGGTATTAAATATTTTGGTGTTAATTGGATGTTATATTAGAACACTATTGATGAAAAGATACTACCTTTATGTGTTGATTATGAATTTTTGCAAAGTTGTGAACATTGTATTGAATTTTTGTTTTGTATCTTCCTTGATATGTTTGTGGACAATTATTATGTTTCATAAGTTCACATTCATCATGTTAATATTGATTTAAATGGTGTTTTACATTCATCATGCTAATGTTAATGTTGAAAAGATACCATAGTCTTATGTGTGTTATGGAGAAAAGAGATGAATGATATGTGTCAAGATTGCTTTAAATCCATGCCAATGCTCGTCCTGTGTTTCTTATGTACCAAATATATTAGTTTGATGGTTATTAATGACGTTTCATGTTAGTTTATGATGTTGTGCCTCACTTTGAAGTTGGAGTCATTTTGGGTAGCGTTGTGGTGTTGTGTTGTTGACAATTCTTGTAATTATTGATGCTTTGTTATGTCCAATTCATTAATGAGTCAATTAAACCTTTATTGGGTGTATAAATGTTGCATTTAGTGAGGGTAGATGAGAATTAAAATGTTTAAACAAGTTATCTGAAAGTTGGAATGAAAATTGGGAAAGGAATAGCAAGTTTGGAAATCGTGTTCGTAAAGGGTCAACTTCAAATGATTATAAGTCTAGTTTTATACATGATATTGATGTGGTTCCAACTCAAGGGGTTACCTTGTCCTCTTATGGTTAAAACAGTAAGTCACGCGCCCCGGGATACCAAGAGATGAGAGAAATATGACCATTTTATGAAAACTGGTCGCACAGTACCCCCCGACCGTTCATAACAAACTCGACCATTGATGTTCTTTCCAGCAAGGAAAGGACCGTTTAAGCTTGACCGTTCATAACATACTTGACCATTTAAGTTCCGTCAAACAAGAAAAGGACCGTTAAAACTTGACCCTTCATAACATACTTGACCGTTCAGCTTCCCAATTTTGCGTTGTCGACCTATAGACTTTCTCGCTTTGTCTTGTTTATTATTGTAATACCCGACATATTAGAGGACCTTATGAAAGACCCTCTGTGTCTAGGGAGCCCTTGGTGGAGGTTAACTGGGGGCTTTGTGTATCTAGTTTGGGAGTCTAGCGATGTTTACTCAATATAACAGGTGTCACTCAGTTGAGTGCTAGTAGTACTCGGTCGATTGAGAGTTACTCGGTCGTTTATGGTATTGCACTCGACTGAGAATGAAGGTTTAACAGTTTTATATTTAAGATTGGTAGTCGAGGTTTACGTCATTTCTTTCTCATTTTCTTCACCCTTATAACCCTAAATGCAGTCTCTCTTCCCATTTCCTTTCTCCCCTTTCATTTATCTACACCAATACTCGTCAATCATAGAAGACAAGAGCTTGGACACGACACTGGTGCTTCGGAGTGTGGTTTTTGTTGTGGTCCAATTCTAGTAATAGATGGTAAGTCACTATAGTTATCTTTGGGATGAGATGTAATTATATTGGTTGATTGTAAAGAGTCTAGTTGATTGATGTAAGTGGCGATTTCGGTATCCTTTATGTGATTAAGTTATTGGTTGCGGTGGCTAGTGGATTCGCTAAAGGTACGGTTTCCCTACTTAGTATATTTGTATGATTAATTGTAAGATGGTTGTGATATTGTGATTATATGATTGTTTGATTTCTATTATTGTGATTATGATTCTGATTGTTAATGTGGTGATTGTGATGGTGATGGTAGAGTTGGTGGTTGAGATTGTGAATCAATGTCGAGAGATTGACTTTACCCCCAGTATCGCTTGTTGTGACTCCTATTGGATGGAGGATGTCCACATTAAGAATCTGGGTGCGCTCAATGCGGTGAGTGGGGTTGTTTATATTCAGGGTTGCAGTCTAACATCGGCAGAGGTTGGTTGCTCGTTGCGATGAGAACCAAAGCTACTCGCTGCGGTGAGAGACATTCCGTGTTCCGCGCTGCGGTTCAGACACAAGTTACTACAGAGTACGAGGCTGGTGGATAAGCGTGGATTCGTAAGTTTGCGAGTTACTACACGTGACGTTTTCTCTCTCTGTTAGCTAGTTGTATTTTCTGTTACTGACCTTTTGTGGTGTTTGTGTGTTTTAAAATGTCTTTTATGTCTGCAGGGATTCATTTGATATTGTCGGCAAATAGTGAGCATTGAGTTTTAGGAGGTGTGGATGATAGTCGTGGGTTGCTACTGGGATGGTTGGATAGCGCATGTCACCACTGAGTCTTGTCTAGTTCTGATGACTGTTGTATTCCACACTTCTATTCTATTTACTCAAGCATTCGAGTTTATATTTTAATTATGTTTGTATTTCAGGATCATTGGCAATAACTTCATAAAATGTTCTTTTATTGTCTAATGATATGTACTTCCTCGAGTAACGGGGATGGTAGCGCCCTTATCTATTAGGGAAGTTCTTGGTAAGGGCTCCTTGGTAAATGGGGGTGTTACAATTATAGTCTAGGCCTTTGTTCTAATGCTTATGAGGGGTATGTCAACACTTGTTTAAACAACATTTTGAGTAAGTCACATTTACATGTTTTATGATGATTTTTGAATGTATCACCCATATATGGCATGTCCTAATACTTGTGTATGACGTATTAACACTTGTTTATCATTGAGATGACTTGTTTATCTCTCGATCACATAACACGTGACGGATTTTATATGTTTGACTCAAGTGTGTCATGTTTCCATGAATGGTCATTGAAATCATATATATTTTGATAGAGTCGATCTCTCACACCTTTTGTGCCCTCACTGCTTCTTGGACGTAAGGTCTAAGTTGCGAGAAAACATCCTATGTTTGTGATTGAACGGATGAGGTTGGATAGTGTCTTGGTCATGTTCATATATCACTGAGTCGGGTACTTATACAAAAAATCTGTAGTATTCATCTACTTTGTACATCCTATGTGTGTGATTGAATGGATGAAGTTGAATAGCGTTGGCCGACCCGGGCGTCAAATGTTGTATTCATGCGAGGTAGTGTCATTGTGTTTAGCATACTAGCTTGACTTTCTATTTACGCCACTTTCATGTCGTTCTAGCGAATTTGGTATGCTCATTATTTTTCCGCCTCTTTCGTGTCGTGATGCCAAATTTGGGGTATTCGGCTTTCGTCTGTTGCAACGAATATTGGATGCGAAATGTTAATCACATGGCAAAGCGAGAATTGTTCACCCGAGAGCTTGGATCCAAGTTTAGACTAGGACTGTATTATTATCGTCGTCTTTGTAACACCCCGGCCCAAACCTAGGGTCGTGAGCGCTCACTCACGGTAGCTTGTCAAGTATGTACATGGCTCACAGATCAACACAGGTTCTTTCCAGTGCATTTTGTCCTCACTCATGCGCATCCCGGAAACCTTCCCAGAAGGTCACTCATTCTAAGACTTCTCCTAGCCAAGCACGCTTAACTGTGAAGTTCTTTCGCATGGATAACCAGAAAAGAATGTGCACTTTGTTGATATGAGTAGTACTTTCAATCCCTTTAAACACTAGTCATATTTTAAGCCAAATCAATAGACCGCTTCAAGGGTTACCCCACCCGAATAACGTCTTCAGTACAGTGGAGTATTACACACCCCCACTTGAAGAACGCAACGTCCTCGTTGGGCCTGGAAGCATCTGACCGCAGCCGAGCTGATTCGTGTCTTTTATATGATGTTTTACACCTCATTTTACACGCATTTTAGAGCTCATTTTAGTAGTTTATGCTACAATTTCCCTTATTTTCCGTCTACTTTCGTGTTTTTGTACATTATTGCAGAAATGTGAAGAATTCAACGGAAATTGAGCTAAATCCATCCCCGAGTATCCTGCATTGCATTTGACGTGAAGAATTTACTTAAGGAACGAGCTTGGTGCGCATTCCAAGGCCCAAAAGACAAATCCACGAAAAGTTTAAAGCGGATCACCAGCTTAAGCAGTCGATCGACTGGCCCACTTAGTCGATCGACCAACCCACGGGATCCAGAAGCTACTGTTCAGCTCAAAGCAGTCGATCAACTAGGTATCATGGTCGATTGACCACATCGCTGCTTCAGACGAGAATTAAAAGATCAAGAACCTTGAAGCCCATTGTGTTTAGGTTTTAATAATAAGTGTTACGTATATTTTCTATATAACGTAACCTAGTTTCCAGAGATATTCATTCAGAAAATTTACCTAGTTTTACATTCAGTTTAGTTTATCAAATAATTAGGGTTTGGGATATTATTTCGCATTGAATTTTCGTTGTGCTTTCAATCATTCCGTTACAATCCTTCTGCAAATTTCGGTATTCCTTCTGTTCTATTTCAGTTTATCTTTATCGCATTGATAGTATAGAAATCGCTAGCTAGTTTCCCAAAGCCGATATTGTTGTTTTATGTTGTCTATTTGTTCAATCGTCTTAATCATGAATTCCGTAGATTTAATGATCAATCTTATTGTTGTTTTCACTGTAGTTATGAGTAGCTAAATTGCTTGTGCTAGGATGTAGGAGAATTATAGTGTAGGCGGCGTAGAATAATGCGGACTGAATCGCGTGTCAGTCGATCGACTGCCATACCTGGTCGATCGACTGGCCTCGTGGGGTTTTACTTTCGTTTTAATTGTTTTAATTCTTTATTCGACGAATCGAGTGCACATGACTAGTTGAATGTTTAGGATATGACTGACCCATTAGATCGAAAGATAGGGACAGTTGTTAGACCACCAATTAAAATGACTAAACTATGCTAAGTTTAGATTATAAGTCACTTTTCAGGACGAGATTCAGTATTAGTGATATTAGGGACTTATAGCGAGATCGAAAGATGTTATCTGTTAAGAGTGGACCGAGAGGACCTCTTGTTTCCCGCCTCATGTGTTTGATTTAGACCGACTTAGTTTGCTGCCGCCGAAACTATAGTGAACCGACCATCCTAGTACCCCTTCTTTTATCTGTTTTATCCGTCTATTTAATTTATTGTCTTTTATTGCTATTAGTATAGACCAAATCAATTCAACCCCACTTTCGTTACCTTAGACTAAATTAGACAATTAGAAATTACATTCGCCTCCTTGTGGTTCGACCCTGTTACCACTAGCCTAGGTTAGTTTTAATAGGAAATTATAAATCTTATTTTTGGTAGTTACAACGACGGGTATCACGAGCCAAACCCAGAATCCTCCTCCGCTAGGTTGGTGACCCGGGTACTCTAGACCACAGGCTCACCAGACGGTCCCAGGGTTGCTCTGATACCACTTATAACACCCCGGCCCAAACCTAGGGTCGGGAGCGGTCACTCACGGTAGCTTGCCAGGGTATTCACATGACCCACGGATCAACACGGGTCCTTTCTAGTGCATTTTGTCCTCACTCATGTCCATTCTGGAAAACTTCCCAGGAGGTCACCCATCCTAAGACTTCTCTGAGCCAAGCACGTTTAACCGCAGGCGTTCACAATATGATACTAGCTAGACTCAACAATAGATCTTCTTAATCTTCAATTATCTACCTCTTTAATTGAAAACATGACAATCTATGTTAGGTTGGTGTAGTACTCTCATTACGAAATATTGCAATATGTTTAGTTCTTTCCTCAACCATTAAAATGAATTTGGTCGGACACGAATTACCTTAATTACTATATATCACCAAATATGAGTGTTATTTTTTTTAAATAACCCTTTGTTTAAGAGGGAAAAAAACCTTCTTTGTTTGTTTTAGATAAAAGGAAGTTTGTGAAAAATGGATTAAGAGGAAAATAAATCACTCCATTTATATCCCTAGGCCACATTAGAATCTTCCCGACATTAGGCAGATTTGGAAAAAAATATCGTTTCTCCTTTCTCGTTCACCTTCTTCTCTTTAATTCTACTTATTCTTTTTCCATATCTCTCTTAACTTTAGTAGTCAAGTAGTGGGTAAGTGCTCATCATATCTAATTTATAAGCATGTGAACGCAAAATCCAAGCACCATTTCTCTTTCACCAAAACAAAAATATTGACGAACACTATGTAACCTATCTTGACTACAAACTCCATCATCATTGAGATCATCACCATCGATCACATGCTTATGTTGGAGATCGTAGGAGAACCTCCTCCAAATCATACAGAGTATATGTTGTCGAGTAGATACAACTGGTTTTACTTATGCTTGATAAATACTTCGGGAATAACAACATCATTCCTTAAGAAAAACTTTTATACTCATAATCATGTTAATCTTTCTTAATAGTTCTAAGACATAATCATCATTAGTAATTACAAATTCCATTACACTTTTACGATTATAAAAAAAATTCATTATAATTCGTTATCTATATCACTCAATTCTATCAATTACTTATCGGCATAACTTTTGAAAGTAGTTAGTTGATAAATTAAGTGCATTATTGGATACTGTTGCCGAAAGAATGTAGAATTTTTAAATTTTTTACAAACTAAGTCATCTAATTATTTATTTATAGTCACATATCTAACATTTAAAATAGCATTCGATATGTTAGTAAGTATATTTTATTAATAAATATCTAATGTTATTTCAATGTACCAAATACAAAACTCAGTGTAGAGCATAATTCAAATGATATTTTTTACCAACATATTTTAGCTCACTTTAACACAATTTTGGACCCATTGAGTACCCCTTTTTGGGTGATTTAGGCATTTATTGTTAGTTTTAGCTAAAATTATGGTTATGTCTCTGTCGATAAGTATTGGTCATTTTTTAGTGAGTTTTAGTTATTTTATTTATTCCCTGTGACAAGAAGATAGCTCGGAGAGCGTAACGGGACCCATAGGCACAAGATTGAAGTAATTAAGGTCCACGAGTACAATTATAAAGACGACAAAAGAACCTCTCGAAGACGATATTGGAGTGAAAACTGAAGTTGCTCCGTTGGATGAAAAGTCACTTGTCCAGCTGAAGTTTTGATTGACCAAGCAAAATTTCTCCATACAGACTTTTTGAGATATTTTCGTGATTTAGATCATTTTGACCCATCAGGAGAAATTTCACTCAACAGGTTTTCGCGATCAAGACATTTTTTTATGCTTGCTTTGGGCCTTGTATAAATAAAAAATCAGATTTGTAATTAGCTTTTACTTTTAAAGAGATGTTTTAGGTTTGCTGATAAGTTAAAGATTTGAGATCACTTTTTATGAAAGATTCAAGCTTTATTTTAATTAAATGATTCCCTAGTTCTTCTTTTACTCTCATTCTCTCTCTTGTTAATAATTTCCTACTTCAATTTTCATTTATTTAGTCCTTTAAATGTTCTTCATTCATTACATTTCTAATATTAAATTTTCTTAGATAATAAATTTGTGACTTGTTTCTTGTTAGATTAGAGTAGTGTTTAATTGTCACTATTGTTATATTCTTTATTATTTATATTGAAGATTCAAACATTAACATAAATAATGTTAGAGTTTCTGGTTTTTTGAATTTTAGTTTACGTAGTTGCTCTTTCATGGACGTAGATTACTCTTTCACGGATTTTTTGTCACTATTTTTCTATACCTTCCCTTTCTCTAAAAACCAAATCTCTCTTTTCCTCTAATATCAAAATTTATCAAATTTCCATCAAACTACTCATTTGTGGATTTTAATTCTCATATCGATTAACTAATTGTTCTACCCTCATTAAATACGTTTTAAATTTATTGTTTATTTTAATTTCAATAGATAGAAATTAAATTAGAGTTGATAATATTATGGTAAGCGTTATAATTAGGAGTGGTTCAGCTGGCTGAGTGGTGACAGAGGTATCGAGGAATGGATGTGACGGCGGTCGGGCAAGGCAGGGACGCGAGAGGGGCAGCGACATTCTAGGAGGCGAGTGTGGTGGTTGGGGGTACCGGAAGCGAGGGTGGGTGTGGGTTGTGCACTATTGAGGAGGGGTCAGGATGGAGGTGGTCTGCAGGGAGATTGGTCAATGTTGCGATTTTTTCTGGCGAGTCTGGTTAGTGCTGGGTAAGTGGTAGTGGGTCATGGGAGGGGGCGATGGGGCAGAGGTGCAGATGGTTGGGTAGTGATTGATAGTTGGAGGGAGTAAATTAAAGGGGTTAATTGAGTTTACATTGACATTGAAAGAGAAAAGTCTTGAAATGGGAAGGGTAAAATGGTCATTCATGTCCATAATTGAGTAATTCATGTCCCAAATATGGTGAATGAGTATTTTTTTAGTCACGGAGAAGGATTTGGGTTTTTGACAAGGTTGTAATTGTGGGTTATTAGGATATCCCTATTTGCGTAATTACCTAGATTTTATCGACTCCACCGCTTCACACGTTCCCTACTTCTTATCTTAGACTTAAAAAGCACTCCACTAGTTTGTTGCCGAACCTTTATTTAAAGGCGGGGGCCAAGGATTAGACTTAGACAAGGGAGGAAAGTGGCGATAACTATTCCATTGCGGGACCTATCTTTCTTGCCTATCCAGCATCATCTGCTTCTGCCTCTTGAGCAGCTTCAATTTAACTTTCCTCTGCCAATGCTTGTTCCAGGGTTCATATTCTAATGAATGGAACATTTCTATCTATCAAAAGCTAAAGCGCCAACTTCTTGAATTGAACCTTTCTCCAACGAAGAATGAGACGGAGACAAAGTCGGCGGATGAAGAATGGGAGACGGCGTAGTACTTGGCATCTGTTCAACGTGCAAAATTCGGCATTGGGTAAACTGTTCTTCGGGTATGCTATTTTATGAAATGCAAGGGCTACTATTTCCTCTTATTAACGATCAACAAGTTTTTTGCCCAAATAAAGTCATTTTTTTTAGCATTTCATGCCTGAAATCACAAAGAAACTTCAAAGTAGTAATTTGAAAGTTGGATTTAATAGTGGAAATGGCTTTATGCCAAAAATCCTCGAGAAAGTTTAATTTTTTCATTGTCTTTTGCCTCACCCGAGTCTAAGTGGTGGGCAACATTTCTAAACTCAAGGCGGACTACCAGGGTAACACCCCCGGCCCAAACCTAGGGTCGGGAGCGGTCACTCACGTTAGCACGCCAGGCTGTGTACATGGCCCACAGATCAACACGGGTCTTTCCAGCGTATTTTGTCCTCACTCATGCGCATCCCGGGAACCTTCCAGGGAGGTCACCCATCCTAAGACTACTTTCAGCCAAGCAAGCTTAACTGTGGAGTTCTTTTGCATGGATAGCTAGAAAATAAAGTGCATTTTGTTGATATGAGTAGTACCTTTAATCCTTTTAAGCACTAGTCAGATTTTAAGCCTATCAATGGACCTCTTCAAGGGGTTACCCCACCTGAATAATGTCTTCGGTTAAGTGGAGCATTACACACCCTTACTTGAAGAACGCAACGTCCTCGTTGCGCCTGGCAGCATCTGACCGCATCCGAGCCAAACCCAGAATCCTCCCCCGCTAGGTCGGTGACTTGGGTAGACCACATACTCACCAGACGGTCGCAGGGTTACTCTGATACCACTTGTAACACCCTGGCCCAAACCTATGGTCGGGAGCGGTCACTCACGATAGCTCGCTAGGCTCTGTACATGGCCCACAGATCAACACGGGTCTTTCCAGCATATTTTGTCCTCACTCATGCGCATCCCGGAAACCTTCTTAGGAGGTCACCCATCCTAAGACTACTCTCAGCCAAGCACGCTTAACTGTGGAGTTCTATTGCATGGATAACCAGAAAAGAAAGTGCACTTTGTTGATATGAGTAGTACTTTCAATCTCTTTAAGCACTAGTAAGATTTTAAGCCTATCAATGGACCTCTTCAAGGGGTTACCCCACCCAAATAACGTCTTCGGTTCAGTAGAGCATTACAACCAGAGGAGATTATTCCGAACAAGCATCTATTCTACCAGCTAAAGATAATACAGGGGCAGGAGAGTGGGAAAAACAAAGAACTTATGAAGCCGATCCTAGCGAAGGAAGTTTATAACAATCCGACCTGCCATCGTTGTAACACAAGCCCGATAATAAGATGGGATGTGTACCTTTTAGCTCATTATTTGTCCTCTCTTAAGCCCAAAAGTACAAGATCTTGTTTCTAAAGTAAAAGGTGAAATCTCTTATAAACATATCAGAAGCACCATATTTTCCCGATGTGGGACAACTTTACTCTCAATCTCTTGGGGTGTTACAAATTCCCCTACTTAATGAACACAACGTTCTCGTTGTGCCTCAAACTTGACCGTAGTCAAGCCCCAGAATCTTCTCCCGCTAGGTAAGCGACCCGGATACTCCTGATCACAAGCCCACCAGACGGTCGTAGGGTTGCTCTGATACCATTTATAACAACCCGACCCCGCCACCGTTGTAACACAACCCTAATAAGATGAGATGTGTATCTTTGGGCCCATTATTTGTCCTCACTTAAGCCTAAAAATACAAGGTCTTGTTACAAATGTAAAGGGCGGAATCTCTTATAAACATATCACAAGCACCATACTTTCCCGATGTGAGACAACTTTATTCTCAATCTCTTGGGGTGTTGCAAAGTTCATTCGACAAGAAAAGAAAAAGAAATCTCAATAAGTCAAGCCACCTTTCTCTAAGGACATATCTGGTCCTGAAAGTACCAGTTTCAAAGCCCCAAACCCAAGCCCAAAGGCAAATATGCCCAGGAAGAAAGAAAGAGGCGGATCTTCCATGACCAACACATGCATTTGGCAAAGCAAGTTATTCCGGCACCACGCAAGGTCTTCCAGGACTAGCAGGTGGATTCCAAGAACATGAGCCTGGCTAAGGACTCCCTGTAAAGTTGAGTGAGGGATGAGGCGGACATTGAAGCCCATGTTGCTGAATAAGCGGATACATCGATCACAGGATATGAAGTGAGTAGGACTGTAGGGGAACACGCCACTGTTGGTTATGGAAACAAGGATTCCACCCATATATAACAATAATATGCATACATACATCTTGTCAAATAAGGCACCTTTGGGGAAGAAAGTGACTTCGTAAGCAGACAAACAAGGCAAGGTACTTAGTCGTTCGTTCAAGGATTGTAGACTCATACACCCGCCTACCCATCTATACCATTTCCTTAAAAATACCGCTTTATGAATTATTAAGCAATAATACTTTTGATGATTGTCCTGTGCTCCGCCGTCTCTCTCTAAAAAATAAACCTAAAAACCCCTAATCTAGATCTCGCTGCTCCGCCGTCTCCACCACCCACACTTGCCTCCCTTCTTCTTCCCCTACTCAATCGCCGGAGATGGGTTTGTCCCTTAGCCTATCTCCGGCGATTCGACATATCTCATACCCGAAAACCCCAATTTTCAATACCGTCTTTTCCTGTATCTCCAGTCCACCCGCCGTTCCATCGTTGCTGCTTTATCGCCGGGGATGGGTCCGTCTTGGACTATCTCTGGTGACGGTATGGTTCTCGGTCTTTACTGATTAATACCGGTACTCCTGATTACCCTCTTCTCTGATTTGATTGCTTGACCCGTTTCTTTGTGGGTCATGGGTTGGATTCTTGGTGGTTCTGTCTGTTGCGTTTTTCGTCGGCCTCCTTGCTTGAATCTTGGGTGATGTTGGGTTTTTCTTGGTGATGGTCTTCTGATGACGATCTTCACGAGCTTACCTTTTGTTTTCTCACGTTGACCATTTTTGCCTCACAAATCATGTCTTGTGCTAAAGAAAAGCTTAAGTATTTTAAGTCTCTGGTTGTTTAAATGAATGGCTCTTATTTAACAAATTGAATAAGAGTTCTTGTTTTTTGTTGTTAAAGATAACATGTGGACATTTGATGTCGTTGGATTTCTTCAAATGGTGATATAGTCAAGTTCTTTTTATAAGAATTATGTGTGGTTAGTCCCGTCCCTCCGGTACCTTGTCCTGTCACCGCCGTTCTTCCGCTCTCAATCCAGGAGTGATCCCCCCATTCCCCCCACTCTTGGATTGTTTGTCCTGTCTATGACCTTGTTTTTGTTTGTGTCAATGAGTTTTACTCATCCATTGGAGTTGCTACTCTCCTAGGTGACTGTCTTTTGGGTTCGATACGATGATCCCCCCATTTCCCCCACCTGTCGTTCCCTCTTCCTTTTTCCCTTGTGTCGGCCAGTGTCGTCCCTTCGTTTGGTCTGTTTACTTGTTTGGCGGTGGTCCTGGGAGGTGTCCCTTGGTAATTCGGGTGGCCCTGTTGTGTCTGTTGAGTTTTCGAGTCTTCGAGACATGTTTGTTTGGCAGCTTTGGTATTTGTGGTTCCTCTTGGTTTTGGCTTTTGTGCTGGTTGTCATGGTGGTCGTCGGGTCCTCTATATTTCTTTTCGGAATGGTTTCAGAATGGTGAGTCTGGATGTAGTGGTTCTTTTATGATCGTGTGGTCTTCTTTTGGGTTCTTCGGTTGGGTTCGATGGTTCGGTGATGGTGTTTCTACTGGAGTCAGTTTACGGTTGTTGGGTTCCCGTATGAGATGTGCTTGGTAGGGTGAAGTCGAGGTCTGGCAATGTTGTTGGGTGGCCCGGATGCGGTGGTCTCAACCTCACTGTTCTCCATGAAAGGTTTGGCTTGGAATTGTAGGGGCCTTAAGGATCCGTTTGCCCCTGCTATTCCGAAAATTAGAGCAATATGTAGGTCTCTTCATAATCATTTAGATTTCGTCTTCCTTTATGAAGCTAAGTGTGATGTACGATCCGTTGATGTTCTTCTGCGACCTATGGGTTTCCTTGATCACTTTGGGTGTGATCTTTGATGGCTTAAGGGGGGCTCGGGTCTATTTGGAAAAGTAGCTGTAAATTAGAATGTGTCTTTATCAGTTGTAATCTTATTATCCTCTTGGTGAATCAGTGTAAGGGTAGCATGTGGTATTTGTGATGTGTTTATGGTGAACCCGATCATTCTAAGAGGGGTCCTGTTTGGGAAAATTTTACTCATCATCTTAATTCCCTTGACAAACCCTTTTTGCTAATAGGTGATTTCAACCAAGTTGAATTCTCTTCTGATAAGTTAGGTGGCAGTGATAATTTGATTAGAGGAGCAAACTTATTCTCATACTGGAAGAATTTACATTGTCTGATGGATATTCCCTTTAAGGGACCTAGATTCACTTGGTGCAATAATAGGGATGGTCCACATCGAATATACGAAAGAATTGATAAAGGGTTTACCTCCAATGATTGGCTTTCTCTTTTCCCAAATACTTTTATCAAAAACTTACCTATTCAAATATCGGATCACGCGCCTATAATCCTTGATACAAATATGGTTCTGAATACCAAGAAGAAAGTGTATAGGTTAGAGACTTGGTGTTTTGATCATACCGAATGCAGTGGCCTGGTTAAAGAAAGCTGGGAAAGAAAAGTTACGGGTGGTGCTTCTCATGTTCTTTTGGCAAAACTTCGTCGTATAAATAACGCTTTCAGAGTTTGGGCCTGTAACAAAAAGGACGAATGAGGACTAAAGTGGAGTGAATTTGATCAGGATCTTGAGTCCTATCTTTTGGATATTGAGAATGGTGGTGATTCTGTTAATTACGAATCATGCCACAAAAAGCTTATGGAATTCTCCCTTGCTGCTGGCACTTATTGGCGTCAACGTACCAAATTGAAATGGAATTGCGAGGGTGACACGTGCACAAAGTACTTTTTCAATTGGGTTAAGGGACGATCTGGTGCTAATCTTATCTTAGGTATTAAGAAGGAGTCTAATGAATGGACTTTTGATATGAAGGAGATTGGTGGTTTGTTTCATAAACACTTCTCCACTATCTTTAATTCTGATTCTGAGCCTGAGTGTTTTGAAGATTACTTAAATAAGTATGGTTACTTATTTGATAATCTTAAGCGCAAAGTGGGTATGGAGGAGAGAGCCAAATTGGGTCGTGTTTATTCGAAAAATGAAGTTCGTGAGGCTGTGTTCCAATTGGGACCTCTAAAATCACCGGGTCCTGACGGTATTAAATGACTTTTTACCAAAATCTTGGGCCATTGTTAAGAATGATGTTATTAAAGGAGCTCTCAATATCCTTAATTTGCATCGTGCTTAAGGATTTCAATAAAACTTTTATTGTTTTTATTAGAAAAATGATTGCCCGAGAGAGAGTTGGGGATTTTCGGCCGATTAACCTCTGCAATGTTATTATGAAAGTTGTCACAAAGTGTATTGCTAATAGATTAAAAGGGGTTATGGATGATCTTTTTAGTCCTTTTCAAAGCGCTTTTGTCCCTAATAGAAGCATTGCAGATAATATTGTCGTTGCCCAAGAAATTCTTCACGCCATAAATCATAGGAGTTATGGCAAGATAGGTATGATGGCTTTAAAGGCTGGTATGAGTAAAGCCTATGATAGATTAAACTGGAATTTCATAAGAGGGGTGCTCTCGTACTTGAATTTGTCGGGCTCTTTGATTCAGCTTATTATGAGTACTATTGAATCTGTTTCTTACGAAATTCTGATAAATGGTGCTCCTATGGAAAGAGTTGAACCTGGCTGTGGGATTGGGCAAGGTGATCCTTTATCCCCTTATATTTTCGCGCTTTGCACGGAAGTCCTATCTCAAATGATTCTCTATGCCCAGGATAGCAATCTCATTAAGGGTATCAAAATTTGCAAGAACGGGCCGGAAATCTCCCATTTATTTTTTGCGGATGATTCACTTTTCTTTATCCGTGGTGACTATGGGAATTTGGATTTTCTTATGAACATTATCGATGAATACTGTGCTGCCTCTGGGCAATGCCTTAATAAAGATAAGTCCTCTATTCTTTTCAGTCCAAATTGCTCACTTATGACGGTCAAGAAGTGCTTGACTGAGTTTAAATTTTCTCCTAAGTATGACCTTGGCAACTATCTTGGCCTACCTACGAGTATTGGGTCTTCTAAAAGGGATTTATTTAAATTTCTTGTTGACAAGACTAAGCGATGGCTATCCTCCTGGAATAACATTCTTCTCTCTTCGGCTGGTAAATTGACTCTTATTCGTTCTGTTCTATCTTCACTATCTCTTTTCTCTCTATCGGTATTTCGTATACCGGTAAGTGTAACATCAAAACTTCAGTCCTTGATGGTGCATTTTTGGTGGAGTGGAACCAGAAATAATAAGTCTATTCATTGGTGTAGTAAAGACTTCCTTAGTAGGCCTGTGGGTGAAGGGGGCCTTGGACTTCGAAATATTGGTTGCTTTAACCAAGCTCTTCTCACCAAATCTGCTTGGAGAATCTTATGTGTTCCGGGAAGCCCGATTAGTAAAGTTATTGGTCCTAAGCTTGGTGTTCAAGATGATATTTTATTCCAGACCTGTTGGAAGGCTCCCCAAGCGTCGTCTTGGGCTCTCAAAAGCCTTCTATGGGGATCCGATCTTATCTTCAAAAATATTGCTTGGACTATTGGATCTTCTTCTCGTCTTAATGCTTGGAAGAGCAAATGGATAGAGGGTTATAGTCTTCATGATCTTTGTGGGGATTTTATTGATGCTCCTATTGATTCCGCGCTGCTGGTTGGTGACCTTCATGATAGCCATAGGAGATGGGATCTCTCTTCTCTTGGTTTTGACCCGGGTGAGGGAGTTACAAAGAAAATCCTCGCAACTTATATCCCGTGTCAACCCTCGAATGACTCCTTCTATTGGAAATTCTCTAAGCATGGTGCATTCACTGTCAAGTCGGGATACTATGTTGCTGCTATGGCCTTAACTAATGGACCTACCTCGACTGCTGTTCTTTCTAGAATGTCTGCAACAATTGTGGTTTTTTGCAGATCTAAGCTCTGGAAGTTGCCTATCTCTAACAAACTAAAGGTGTTTTTATGGAAATTTATGGCTAATGCCCTACCAGTGGGCTCTGAATTCCTCAAACGACAAATGAATTGGCGCTCCACTTGTACTCTTTGTGATGGCTCAACTCCTTGTGTGGAATCTATTTCTCACCTGTTCAGAGATTGTAGCTTTGCAAAGGCTCTATGGTTTGGCTGTCCTTTAGGACTTAGAATCACGGGAGGGATGGACATTGATGTTAGGGTTTGGGTCATAAACTGGGTTACTTATTTCCTAATTGGCCCAGATCCTAACTCCCTCCTTTTTCCCCTAATCGCTACCCTTTGGAGAATTTGGTGCTGCAGAAATGATATGGTCTTCAAGAATCGTCGCCCTTGGCCTATGAGTGCTGTACATTCTATTCTTGGTGACATTCAGTGTATGAAGGAGGTTGTATGCAATAAGGATGCTAGCCTACTTCGAGCGGCTTTGTTGGACTCCTCCCCTGGTTTTGGTTTAGCTAAGAGGATTAGAAACTCCTTCCCCTATTGGATTGTTGGTGGACCTGGGTGCGGAAATGTTTGCACTGTCAAGTGTGATGCTGCTTGGAGGGCTGATAGAAGCGCTGGCATTGGGTGGTGCTTATTGGATGGTAATGGGACCTTAAGGAATACTGCTCACGCTCGCTCGTTTGCCTCTTCTGCCCTGCATGCCGAAGGACATGCAGCTATCATGGCGCTCAAATGGGCCTTGGACGAAGGGTACCTTCATGTTAGACTTGTTACGGATTGTCTTAACTTGGTTTTGCAGGCTGCGGGAGCGGAGAAGCCGATTGCATCTATCAACTGCATTATCCAAGATATTAAGTCTATTGCGTCTCATTTTCATTGTTGCTCTCTTAGTTTCTGTCCTAGGGGAATGAATAGAATAGCTCATAATCTTGCTCAGGGAGCTCTTGTGTAAGCTATGCTATTTGATGCTGTCAAAAAAAAAAAAAAAAAAAAAAATACCGCTTTATGAAAATTCATGTCCCAAAATACCGAGCTAGGAGGAAAGATGCACATACATGATTTTACATATTATGATTAGTGTATTTATTTGAAGGATTTGTTCTTTGAAAATCAGCACTTTCGAATCGAGATTCGCTAATAAAATAGGATCACAAGCGAAAATCCCCGGTTTCTGCACCTGAGCGTGGGAGTGAGGATTCTGACTCGTCTTTACTGCAATATCACTCTGGTAAAGACTCTCGGGTGAGGTTTACTTCGAACCAAGACCTTTCCTTCCCCTTCCGTAGTCCCAAGCGCATCCTTATGCTTGCGCGCACTCTATCGAAAAAGGATTTCAGTACATCCATTAATATTGTTGCAAAAGCACTCCACATCACGTGCAAGAACATGCCTTGTTCACCCGTTTCGTCGGTAAGAGCACTTAAAGAGGCAGGAATACTTATTTATTGATTCGTGAGAGAAATACGGGGTTGAATAGACACATTTAGGGAGTGGCTCATACGTATGTTCGACCATGAAAGTGGGTGAACAGTGGGTTGATGCATTTGGTTAAAAAACTACCTAACCCGATTGAATATTCTTAACTACTCCCTTCGTCCAATTGATATGTTTACACTTTCTTTATTTCTACCTCACAAAATATAGCAAGTGTAAACATATCACTGGGACAGAGGGGGTAGTTATTTAAGACTAACAAGACCCTCAAGAACCATGTTAAGGCTCGGGTCCCCGTACTTCTCCTAACGCCTTTCCTTATACAGTTAGTCTTGCTGAAGACGGGTCGGAACAAGTGACGGATAATGCCACTCACAAAACGAATAGGGGGGACAAGGTGGGGCACCCCCATGTGCTTCCCTCTCTCCTCTATTTGGGTCATTTGTGAGTGGAAATGGTATCCGTCATTTCAAAGTGACGGATACGTGCCGTCACAAATGAGAATTTGTGTTCCTTATATTATCTATCCCGTTATTTAACTACTTATTGTTACTTACCTGCTTCAGTTTTATTTAGTTAACCTTGCATTTAGTCTATCTTTAGTTTTGTTTCAAAATTAACTTATTTGGCTCCTAACTGAAATAGGACTTAGCATAAATTTCCTAATATCCAGCGTGTAAATTTAGAAAACTATTGATTTATTAGTCATTAAAATTTATGTATATAGTTAATGTACATAGCTAAAAGGAAAAACGAGTCGTACCAAAAAAAAAATAAAAGGAAAAACGAGTGAACATGGATGTAAAGTGATAATAAGAGCATGTTATATACAAGTTTGTACTAAAAAATAATATAAATTACGAACCACAATTAGTATTTTAAAATGTACAATCATTAATATGTCGCACATTCCCTAGTATTTATTTTTATCATATATTTCCTCATAAATGGAAAGGATATTAATTTATATTTATACTAGTTTAGACCATGTGCAATAAATGCACGGTATATAGTATTTTTTTTATAAATAAATAACTTATAAAATAGTGATATTTCATTAATTATCCATATTGCTCATTATTGTATTTTGCTTTGTTGACAATTAATCAAGAGATTGTTTTTGCTGAAATGTATTTTAAATCAAAATATTTTTTACCCACAAAGCTAATACATTCAATTTTTTAGTCATCTCAATTTTTTTTTGTCACGAAAGTAATAGCGGTGATTAAATTTTGTTTTATATGTAGCATGTATTAAGTAATTCTTAAATAATAGTATCAATAAAAGATTTAGCAATTTATAGTTTTATATAAATTTTATTTATATTTTAATTAAGATATTATTGTTTGGAGTTAGAATGAAAATAATATAATTTGATGAAAAGATTAATTTTAATTAAAATATAATAATTTAATGTAATAAAAATGTAATTATTAGTTCCTTTTTTAGTAAATGCACATAATTGTAGTTACCTTCCTTATTTAAAAAGATGTTTTTTGGAGGGAAAAATGTGAGAATTCCTATTTATTAGTAAATAAGCGATGTAGATAAACAACTTTAATATTTTTATAAATATATTTATATCTTAAAATTCATAAGTTTACTGAAACATATCTCTAATGTTATAACTTTATCTCTTTAACTACAGACAACGTGGAGGTGGACCCTAACAAGATCGTGAGGCGAGTTTGTGACGTCTTAGCTGAGGAGGTTGGATGGTTGTCGGATGGTAAAAAGCGGAAGGGCGAAAATGGAGGAGGGCGGAAGATGGGGAGAGTGAGGGATGGGCAGCGGCCCCAGCAAGGTTCGTGAAAGTTAATGTTGACGCATGTGTAACGGAGGGTGAGGGCGTGGAGACATGAGTGTCGTCTAGATGATGGTGGAGAAGTTTTATGGCGCATGACTGTGGTTCGAGAGTAGAACTGGGAGCCATATTTTGGTAAGGCAGTTGCGGTGTTGGATGGGCTTCAGGAGGGGAGGAGTCGAGGATATCAGCATGTGATTATGGAGAGTGACTGTTTGCAGGTTGTTGAGGCGTTGAAGGAGAAGAGAATGGGAAGAAGTGGCTTTTTGTTAATTATCGATGATATTCTAGGTTTATGTAGTGATTTATTTCTGTTGTTTGGTCTTATACATGTCGTGAAAACAACTGTGTAACTCATACGCTTGCTCATGTTAGGCTAGAGTGATTGGTAAAACTATGTGGTCAGAATGCTTGCAATCGACCGCTAGTGCTGCTGTAATTTTCGATTTATCTTTATTGAAGTAATACTTCTACGTGGTTTTTCCCTCACAAAAAAATAGACAATTACTTACCAATGACTTTTCTGTGATAGGCGGAGTAGTTGATGTACAATTTTCATCAAGTGTAAGATTAGCTGTAAAAAAAAATCCAATAGTGAGTGATTATAAATATAAGTCCAAAACAATTTACTTTCTCATATAATCAAGTTTATATTACCGTTGAAATCCCCAAAAGAAATTTGTTTCATCATACTTAAAATATTATCCTGCTGAGAATATGATAATTAGCCAACGCACGTTGATTGAGATTATACGTGTATGAGTAATACATGAGTTGTACAACATACCCTTTGAGTAATATTTGTTTGCAGAAAATATTGTAGTAAGGAGAACAAAGGTTTGATGTGTTGATTCATTGATTGAAAACTTATCGGAGAAGGTAATGACATTATAGAAGTTGGTGCAATAACCTGCATGAGTTAATAATATTTTTGTTGTAAGATTATCAAAGAAAAAAAAATAATATAAAAATTGACATTAAACGAATAACTTTCTAGAATATTTCCATATACAATTTTTTTTAGGATTTTCTACATGGTGATCTGAATTTCATTCAAATCCCACATGCTAACCATACTTTCTCAAAATCATCTCTTGTTGAATTTTGTATTAATGGGGAAAGTATGTTGAAAACATTATGGTTTTGCATGGATGAATTAAGGGAGATTTTTGAGGTTTAAATGATGAATATTAAGAAAAATATCATCAAAAAACTAGTATGGAAAAATTATGGGAAGCTTAGCAAATTTAATGTAGAAATTAGGGATATTTTGATGCAAAAGAGAACCAAGGAAAGATTCATTTCCTAAGGTTGTTTAAAGCCTTAATTGATAGAGGAACGAACTTATTAAAGCTTATGCTGAAATGCCTAATATGAAAGATGTAGAATACAAATAAAGTTAGTTTTTCCAAATCACACTTTTGCGATCAACTCAGCCATTGCCTTATCGGGAATATTTAACGGAAACAAGTTAAGGGCCGTGCCATTTTTATTTAACGAATTACAAGGTTATCTGAAGTGATTTAAAAAAAGCAACAAGAATACCTTGTGTGATTTGAATTAACTTTGGGCCACCAGGCCATGTAGAAAATCTCTTCTTTTTAAAAATGTCAATATTATAGAAAAATATATCACAAGTGGTTTTATGTGATAATAATTAATTTAGGTATCAAATTATATTCTAAAGTAACAAATTAACAACATGTATAGAGTAACTTATAATGATTGTATGATTTGGATGTGTGACATAATGCAAGGAACTCTTACAAAATAAACTGTCATATCCTGCGTGAAATATTTGAAATGTTGTTTAAAATTGAAGTTATAACTGTATAAATTTGACCATTATGTTAGCTAAGAATGACTGCAAGTTTGGCAGTTATTGGTAGGAGTTGTATTAAATTTGTTCCTTTGAGACTCTTGGCTAGACCTGACAAAACTGGCTCGACCCGGATAACCCACCCCAAATCCGACGCGCACCTTAATTAAGGACCTAAATTTGACGAGAAATTCGAATTGACTAAAACTTATTAAAGTTGAACCGGTTTATTATTGGAACTCGAAATGACCTTTAGCAAACTGGAACTATTGGTTACATGTTCCGATAGCTTTGCTTTTTCTCGAATTGATCCTCTTTACGAGATCGTTAGTTCTTTTTCCTAAAAGTGGCCGGTTTCCAAACCCATAGAAAAAGGCCTTTGTTGGTCAAATTATTTGGTCAAAAAATGGGTACATCTGAGAAAGTTCATTTAGAAAAATTGAGGGGTAGAGTTTAGATTAACATAAGCAGGGTTATGGATGAGAAAACTCAATAACACAAAGAGATAAATGAAAAGTTAATAAAATGGAACGATGAGTGATTTGTAGAGTAAATACTACTAAATATAGGAAGGTGAAAATTATTTTGGGATAAATTTTGAGCGAAAGAAGGCAATAAAAGTGGAATGGAGGGAGTAAAACACAACTATTATTGAGTAATATTACTAGTTTATCCTCATTCATGTTAGGACCATTGCACAATTATTTCTTTATTATGTGATATTACATGTATCACCCATATCAAAATTAAGGTTCACCGGAGGAAGATATTTCAGTTCTTTATTTGAAACTTTGTACTTAGATCTTTGACTAAGTCTAGTTTTCAAAGCTTTTTACCCATTGAGTAGTTAAATGCATTTCTGCCATCTATAGATCTTCCAGGAAGAAAAATGGATAAAGATATTAGATTCTCCGTTACATCAAATTGATATGTGTTGTTATAAATGTTCTCTCTTCGATTGTGAATGATGACATAAGAAGCATTATGAATATGCATCTTCTTAGATGCTTAAGGTTAGAATAATCATCACCTCTATTTGTCTCTTTGCATAAGGTGACATCACTTAGAATGTCTCTTTAGAATAATCATCACTTACTTCTAGCTCTTTGCATAAGGTGACATTGTCTCTTTAGAATGTCTTATTTATTTTCTTAACAAATCTCGTTCTTACGTTGACCTACACATGAATTAATGATAATTAATTATCTTTCTTTGGAGTGAGTAATGGAGATGTGAATGGATTAAGAAGTTCACTTACCTTTAGAGTGTTATACGTGTCAGTCTTTTAAATATTTTGGAACTCTTTAATAAAAAAAAGTTAACAAGATGTCAATGCTAACCTCTGATCAATAAAATTAGTCAAAATCATCAGGGTTGAATTGTCTAGTTTTGTCATACTTCGAAAACTTGCAATTGATAATTTTTATTACCTTTGTACTAGATGTTTAATAGCTACATTTTTTTTCTTTTCAAAGAATGTTGTGAATTAAACTAAGTTTGCAGGGATTTTTATTGAAGAATTTCATGTGAGCCAAAAAGTTGTTAGACAATTATTGGAGCAACTTATATTATCCTTAGAAATGCTCAAGAGACAACTTTAAATAAATTTTTAATTAAAATGAAGTGACGTATAACATGGTATCAAGAATAATATTCAGAAGATAAATTTATTTGAAAGTATTGGATTGAAGGTTACTTGATAAAACAATGAGATATCTAGGTGTCAATGTTAATACAAATAACAAGTGAATCTTGGAAAAATTATTAAAGTTTATGGATAACATTGTTTAGGAGTTGCATTTCAAGAGTATTATACGAATTCTCGAATATAAAATTTGCTATCAAGTAAAAGATACATTTTAAGCAAAAAATAGTTCAACAATCTTCCCTTATATATATTATTGGGTAACTAATGTTAGGTATGCTTTGAAACTTTAGTATTTGATGTTATACATATGGTTCGATAACACTTCTAGATACAATTCTTTCCAGGAATCTCCATACTTCAACTAATGTCACTTTTTATTTTGTAATTTAGATTTAAATGGGTTACTCTTTTTATTCAAATGTTACTATAGTTGCTCTTAGTACAATAAAAGATTATAAGAATAAATACTTGACAATAAACATGTCAAGTAATGTTATCTGTTAATAACTTTAAGATCACTTATCTTACTGAAATATTAACATATAAATATAAATATTTGTTAATAAATATATGTAAAGAATGAACAATATATAAATTTGGAAATTATCAAATTTCGAGATTGTGAGGAAAACTTTAAAATAAACCATAATAAATATAAATAAACTATTAACCAAAAAAATATTTAAAACAAAGTGTTATGTTTCTTACTTGTAAACTTTGACTCTTTGGAAGTGATGCATGTGATGGAGCTGTCTGAAATACATAAAAAAAAAATCAAGTTTGTTTGTAAATGAGATAACCTTGATATTACTTCCTATATTCTATTTAATTGTATACATTTTTCAAAATTTCCCTTGTATATTTACAAATATGTATACAACCAAATGAAAGCAAAAATGTATATTGTTTTATATATTCACCTTTTCTAAATCCACATTTTCTGAAGTTACTTTAAACCGCCCTTTTTGTTGAATAACTGCTACCTTTGCTTCCATATCTTCACTATTAGCTAGCGTATATGATATGATTCAATTTGGACATAAAAAAAATTACTTAAGCTAAAAATTGAGCATAAAACAAAATCAGTAAATAAAAGAATTTTATTTTATTTCGGAACAATAGTATCCCTCCCACTTTCGACATTCATCCGTCTTTCCACTTTCAACTCATTCATTAAATTCATTGCATTCCTTAAATATGAAAAATTAACCTCATAAAAAACCTATCTGCAATCAAGTTACCTCTTAGACCTCTTTCATACCTTTATATAACTCAAGTCCTCGCTGAACATCGCCATCGTACTCAATCAGTAATAGTCCAATACAATTCCCGTCATCTACGACTATAACCACGACCACCCCCACCTCTAAATTGATCACCTAAAAAACGCACCACCAAACCCCCAAAACAAGCCTAAATCTTAAACTCACGTCTTTTTTTTTTTTTTTTAATGCCTCCACAAAACCTCAATTTATTCATTGTCGAAGGGGAAGGCGTTGTGAATTACTCATTCGTTATATTTCTCTCTCCTTAGAATCCTAAACGGTAAAAATAACGATAATGTCAGAGAATACTCCCCCGTGCTCTTTTCATTACTACAAAATCGAGCATGATTGCATTTTGGGTGGCGCGAGCAATGGTGGTAGGGTGGCATTGTGGTAGGAGCAAGGTATTACATGCAGGTAGGTGGAATTATGGCTGATAATGAGAAGATATAGCTCGAGAGCAGCTCAAGTTTGGCTCGATCAATGTTCGATAAAAGCTTGGCTCATGCCAACTCGTCTTGATAACTTAGCGAGCTGAGCCGAGCTTGTCTTGAAAAAGCTCGCGAGGTTCTCAACTTGTCTAATTAGATAAAATCTTGCTGTTTTTTTATAAAACTATTTTATCATGATTATATTTTTGTATTTCCATATCAAATGTTGTAATTGATTTGCCCAATATTTTTCAATATGACCTACGAATCCCTTTTCTTAAAGTATCAAAACGAAAAAAACATTGAAAAATTTAAGAATAATATATATAATCTCGAATTGAGCTCGAACTCAGCTCGAGCTCGGGTTTAAGCTCGCATATTTGATATTGAGGTCGATTTTCAAGTTCAGGTGAGCTCGAGATCGGGTTTTGTTTCATAAACACACTCGTCTCATTATCACCCCTAGGTGGGATGGTGGCGTCGATGGACTTTGTTTTGTCTTATAGTTGGAAGACTTGAGGTAGCAGTGGTGTGGGTCCAATGATGTTGTGGTATGAGTTTGGCGCTTTGATGTTAAGAATTGAGGACTGATGGTCTGGTCTGGAGTGTGCACCATGGGCATATAACTAAGCACAATTTGGTACTCATACATGACTTACTCGTCTTAATAATAGTGTGAAATGAAATAGTATATGATCCTAAAAAATAAGAGATAGTGTTGTATGTAATTATGATTATTACACGACTTAAGAACGTAAATAAAATAACTTTAAATGCAAACCTGGTGAAGCTCTGGTTGTTCTAGGCGTTGGCTCAGACGCTGATTCTTCTAATCCACTTGTACTTATTCCAACATCGTTGATAGATATATGTTCCGCTTGCTTTGGTGATTTAAAGCTATATTTTTCAAATCAATTAACAAGATAAATTTAATTTTTTTATAATTTGATCATGATAACATATTTAACTATATGAACTATTACAATTACAAGTTCTAAAATTTAGTGATGAATATCTTAAGAACTAAAAAATTTAAAATTGGAACCTAACCATATAACATGTAACATGTTTTGTGTCTTATTAAATATAATACCTAAAGTTTATACAACAATAATTTATGGTCTTATTCATTAATGTTTCAATTCAAAAATCATGTTTAGGATATTGGGGTGTTCTACAATGCAACGAATTCGATTTAAAAAACTCATGAGTTAGATGTGACATACTTAGAATTAGTTTGAGTGTTCATAATCTTTTCTTAGTAATAAATTGTAATCTACTCCCTCATATCCTTTCCAAAGTACCCATCCACTTTTCTTAAATTCAATTAAATTAAGTCAAATTTTAAAAATTTAAATGAAATTTGACCTATATATGTTTGTTATTAAAAGAGTTTTCGAAAATTTATATTTTCGACGCAAAAAAAAAATACATAAATGCGGAAAAACGTACAAAGTGTCGTCTTTTAGACGTTGAAAAGTCAAATGGGTAATTAGAATGGTTAGAGGATGTAATTGTTAATAATCTTCAACAGCGACCGAATAGTTTAATTTTAATATATCTCAAGAAATTAATTATATATATTTTTTTTAAATTGGTCTAATCCTATGGAATCACACAACAACACTACATGGTGCACATATATATTGAGTTTTCCCAATAGTTTTTTTATATCGCCTTGTCATTTCCGATGATAATCGTCTATTATGTATAACTAGTCAATTGTTGAATAAAAGCTAAGTTCACTAAGGGTATTATAAGAAAAATATGATCTCATCCCTTATTTACTAAAGCGAAAAACAATAAAGTATTATGGCAATTAATCCTCATTAATAAATGCTGATTTGTCGACACTACAACATTTCCTAGAAAATGAAGTACAAATTTGTAAAATAAAATGGGATTTTTGATAACTATTACCTTTTAAATGCTCTATTTTAAGAACTACTGCCACTATAATTTTTGTTTAAAAACTACTGCCATATTGTTTGGTTCGATTCGAAAATACTATCAAATCTCATATTTAGCTTATAAAACTCAATCTCAGCCGTTGGATTAAATTTTTCATCTTAAGTTCTAGATTAACTACCTAATTTACCCTTTTCCCCTTTAGATAAAAACACTCCCAATCACTTACCTATCTTCTTCTTCTCCTCAATCACTTTTATTCCCCATTATCATACACCCCCCCCCCCCCCCTCTCTCTTCTTTTTTTTTTGTTGATTGTAATTAGGAGAAACTTTAATTGACCGAGTTTTCTATTAGTTTAGTCTTCTTCTTTTTGTTTCACTTTCATTAGTCTAATATTTGTTTGTTTTTCAATTTAGGGTTTATGAACCCACGATTCAATTGTGAGAAAAGACGAAGGGTATTGTTAAAGTCAACTGATGTAGAAGAGAGGGTTGTCATTAGGGTTGATTATTGGTAACTCTTTTAAATGATTTTTGTTTTTTTGTGTTGTAAAAGTTTTCTAAGCATTGTGTCAAAGCTTTGAGACTTTTAGAATGATATGTAATGAATTATGGAAGGTTGAAAAAGAAATTGATCTACAATCTAGGTGAATGTAGGTTAAATAGATGAGGTAATTTCTCTGTCTTGATTAGTAAAATAGGTTAATTAGATGAAGAAACGTGAAAGTTTTTCCCCTAATTTGAGAGGCAAGGCTAAGATGAGTTCTAATTTTACATTGAAGTGTAAGTAACAGGTGGAAGGGTTAAATGAAGTGCAAAATAGTTTATTGATGCCAAATATTAGGTAAGGATGAGATTTGATATTGTTTTCAATCTGAATCAAATAATGTGGTACTAGTTTTTAAACAAAAATTAACTTGGTAGTACTTAATATAGTCCCCTACAAAGGCAATAGTTATAAAAAAATCCAAACAAAATACTCACTATCCACGATAACTACCCATAATGAAAAAAAAAAAAAAAAAAAAAAAAAAAAAAAACTAACTGACACATAAGAAACAGGATGTCAGATACTATTTAAAGGGAGCGAACTATGTACTCCATATATACCATTCGAAATGGATATCCTCCCTAGTTTGGTAGCATAGGTTATGCTCAAGATTAAAGAAAAAGTATAATATTTGTTTTACAGTAAGAAAATGTCAGGCATTTGCTTCACCTTAAAAAAAATGTTATTTGTACATGTAAATTAATAGTATAGTTATTTTTTATAAAATTATTAAATTCAAATGATAAACCCATCACACAATATAGATCATAATGTATAAATTGTTTTTCAAAAATTCATTTAGTTTGAGTTTTTAAACCGATTGGTGCAAATTTACATGGGTGTAACACTAATAATAGCACATGGAATAGTCAGGGGAATAATTGTCTTCTTACTAAGCCAGTTTTTTAATTATATTAAATTAGGAACCTTGAGTGCTCTCCTTGTTATGCTTTAAATTAGAATTCTGACTTTTAGGTGTTTTGTAACTACATTTATCCACATAAGAATAAAAATATTGGTAAATTTCTCACTGTTATTTAGTTCTCACAATTGTATTTCACAAAGAAAAAGAGCGGGAGACAAATTTTCCATCTAAATAATTTTTTTATTTGAAGGATCATTTTTGTATATCTTTTTCCCCAGTTAACTTAGTTCATTAAATTAGATGTCAATATAGGGGAATAAAAAGAAGGTCATAATAAATGAAATAGAAGATGACGGGTCAACTCTTATTAATCGTACTTGTTCGTCAAACGTCACTATGTAAAAAAATCCAATTTGTCACAAACTAGACATAGACACTCATGGCGGTTCATCAAGTTGTGAACATAATAAGAAAATTACATGTATTTTCTATGCACTCTGGTTTTACCTCAACACTCCTTAGTAAATTTTGTAAGTCTTTCTAGATATTTAAGTCCATGAGTTTTGATACAATAACAAAGATTAACAATAGCTTAAATTCTTAAATAAAATAGCAATAAAAAAAACTTCAAAAAAACACAAGACCCCGGATGATAGACCGACCGGTGATCACTTATCTCTTATCCACCGGCCGGATTACATGAATCATACCCATAATTTTGACCTTTAAACCATAATTTCAACCGTTCAATCAAAATGTTAACGACTCAGAAAAGACAATAAAAAAATGGGAGAAATGGTGACCAACCGGTATGTTGGACGAGGGAAGGTGACCATCTTAAATCACGTGTTTTTCCCCGGATATTTGATTGAATAACTCATGTAATAGTATTGAATAAACTGTGTTATTGTATCGGGATTCAAAGACTCAAATATTTAAAGGGATTCACCATATATACTGTTTATTTCACATTCTTATTCTTTAATCTCTTTAGACTCTATACTTGGTTTATTTTAGAAAATATGTAGTCATTTCTTAAGATATTTCGTTTGCCATAGTAGTTTCTTACATAGAAATTTTTTATTTAGAATTAACAAGTCTTAAAAACGATTTTGAAATCATACCTTTCTGATCTCATAATTGGAATTTCTAATGTATATGCGCATGTTGACGATGTTGCCCTTCTATGATGTAATGGCAATGTAGAACTATCCGCCATTTTTCCAGTAGCTTCCTTGTCCAATGTCGCATCTTCATTTTTTTCACCATTTTCTACTTGACGCGGAGAACAACATTGAGATGTAGATTTCTCAGTATTTGAACTAGCTCCACTAAGATCATCCTCTAATTTATCATATAGATTTCTGAAACATTACCAAGTGAAATTATCAATGAACTCAATAAATGTCAATAGTATGATACATAGTATGATTCAATTTGTTATATAAATATAATGTCAATTAAACATTTTATCAAAATTCAAGAGTAATATTTTACTTTGAAGATTTGTTTGATGAATCCATGGTTGGAAGGGGATTGAATAAAGCGCAGTAGATATGATCATTTTCCTCCTATCAAAACATGAAATCGTGAAATCAAAATCCAATAAACATATTAATGCACAATATCATGAAGTAGGAAATACTAAATGTGTAGCTTGTGAAGATTGAGAAACATTAGAAAATTGATATTCTAATTGGCCGTCTATCCCAACTCCTTGATCTTTATCAAATAGTTCATCTTCTTGAATCTGCAAAATTATACATACATAAAACAAGTTAAATAAGTCGTTGTCAGAAAATATAAGTCTTTTAGAAATAACATATTATTTACTATAAATATAGCAGTGTACCAGTGATGCTTGAGCTTTCAAGTCTTCTAGGTTGAAATTCCACCCACTTATTCCTCTTTTATATTCATTCTAAAAACATAATTAGAAGAGTTGATTCAATTGTAATTCATCACAAATTATTCAAACTAAGTAATAAAGATAAGAATTATTCCAGAGCAACAAAATTTATAATAGCGATAATAATAATATAAATTATTTTTGTCGAAATGAGAAATAGTGGACATGATAATAAAAAAAAGTATAATATAATTTATTAATCCAAAAATTGTATTAATCGGTTTTCCTTCTCGGTTTTAATAATATGAATGCTTTCATATGTCATTATTGTTATTTGTCTCATAATAAATATAGAAATTGTACCATATCATAAGAGTTATTTTATGTATCTTAATAATTGTTGGTACATGGAGTCATGACATACTCGGGATTCATGGTAAATGTAAAAGAGGTATACTTGGCATATTGTTTTGCATATTGTGTTACATTTGGTTGTTGGGGAGTTGTGGTGGTGTTGTGGTGGTGTGGAGAGTGAGGCGGTTCGGGAGACAATATCACGCTGGGGTCGCTCCTTGAAGTTTCTTACATCAAGGAGGACGTCCACGTTAATGATATTAGGAGGAGGGATTTGTGTTGAAATGCTAATCTGGCAAGGGTCCGGATCGCGATCTGGACTTGGTATACCGTGTTTCGATGCAAATATCTTTTGGGCTACCGCATGGCTGTTGTTGGCGGTGATGCGTTGTCGTCACTAGGTTGAGGTGGAGTTGGAGTCGGTTTGGAGGAGGCGATGTGTTAGGTGTGTCTCATTCTTTTGCATTGCATTTATTTTGGGTCGTGAGTATTTGTATTATTGAGACTCACTTGTTTTAGTTTTGTGCCAAATTGTCAGCTCCTTTAATTATGGTGGCCTGTGATGTTCTATATGACATTTTCGTTTATATGGGGAGCAGTTAGATTGCAGGTTTTGGATTTGGTGATGATCGGGACATGGGTCGAGCCATTGCCATTCGGAGTCTAGTTGAGCAGTCACACTATAGTGGATGTATACTTTATTCGAGGTGTGGTGGTAGTTTGAGACATTGTAAATTGTATAATTCATTTTGTATTAATCACTAAACCTTAGACTTTAATGAATATTTCTTAATTGGAGTTTAGATACTTTACCTAGGGAAACTGCGATAGTAGCACTCCTACCTACCTTGAACGGGTAAGTGGGGGTGTTACAAAATCAAACCAAAAAATTAAACCTCTCAATCAAGCACAAAATCAAATGCATAATGGATTCTTTATCTGGGTATGTTTTATTTACTTGTTTATTATTATTTCTTCTCTAAATCTATAAGTGTTGATATTGATTATTAAAGAACAAGCTTATAATGTTAATGATTCTTTGATAGTTAATGATCAGGTTTCAATTGTATTTGATTAATGGAAGAAAGCGACTCCAACTTGCACCCAATGAGAGTATGAGCGCTTTTCTATATAATCATAACTGATGGATTATGAGATGGACATATGGGTAGTAGGTTTGTTGTGAATTTAATGCAAAAGACATGTTGTATAAAGTAAGGATTGCTTCTTTTGTTAATTTATGAACCGTTCATCAATCCAAATCAACAAATGAACTAAGGTATTTGGGTTTCCAGACGTTAGAATTTGCGGCCCAAAAATTATTTCGCTGAATTTTGTTCTGCTTATAAAGTTTGTAATATAGTAAACACTGAGCATAAACATCTTCCAATAAGGACACTTTAGGAGAAGAATTATGAGTTTAAAGGGAGGAAGGAAGATAGGGAGGGAGGTGAATTTTTAGTGAATTATGAAATTAGAGAGAGAGAGAGAGAGAGAGAGAGAGAGAGCGAGAGAGTTTTCTAGTAATGAAGAAATGTCATTAAATAGGATAACAACAAAAGTAAGAAGGAAAATGATTAGGCGAACTTAAAATTTAGAGGAAACGTTTCGACGTGTAAATGACTGAAAATTGACATAAGTCACTGGAAAAAAGAATTTGTAAGCTTTGAACATGATAAATGACATATAAGAAAGTGTTAGAAATAGTGTTTAGACCTGTTTCTTACTCAGTGTTAGTAAATGGAACAACAGGAGACGTTTTTAGACCTACTCGAGGTATTCGACAAGGAGACCCACTTTCACCATATATATTTATTATGTGCGGCGAGATTTTAACAAGATCTCTACAAAAAATTAGTGATTTTAGCTCTAGTGATATTGGTATTAGAATTGGATTTGGGGTGGAGAAAATTCCTTTTCTCACTTTTGCGGACGACACTATCATTTTCGCTAAAGCCTCTAACCAGAGTTCTAGAACTATTAAGTCTATTTTAGATAATTTTTGCACGATTTCTGTACAATTTATTAATTTTGACAAATCCACTTTTCAATGCACTAGAAATATTGAGCGTTCTCTTCGTGAATCCTTTAGAGGCATTCTTCACATGAACGAGGAAGCTCATTTGGGTAAGTATTTAGGATGTCCTATAATTGATAGCAGAGTGACTAAAAATACTTTCCAGAACATTATTCAATCTTCTTGCACTCAATTATCGAAATGGAAAGCGAATTCTTTATCCCAAGCAAGTAGACTAGTAATTGTCAATGCTAATTTAGCCGCGAAGGGAACATTTCAGATGCAAAGCTTCCTCCTCCCTTTATCGATCCATAATAGATTAGATAAAATTAATAGAGACTTTCTTTGGAATAAGAATCCTTCCCAACGTTCTCCTAATTTGATTGGGTGGCATAAAGTTTGTTTACCAAAGTCAGTTGGTGGTTTAGGAATTAAATCTTCTGAAGCAGCTAATAAAACTCTTCAAATGAAACATTTATGGAAAATTCTTATGGATAAGGAAAGTATATGAGTCAAAGTGATAAGTAAAAAATACTTGAAAAATTATTCACTCTTTGATTATAAGCCTAATTCAGTCTCTTCTTGGCAATGGCGTAAACTTATGAGTCTTCGGACTTTATTTAGAAAAGGACTGAGATGGCAGGTAGGTAATGGTAGCAACATTAAGTTTTGGTCTGATAATTGAGTTTTTTCACACCCACTTACAAGCAGTATGGTTGATGATGATAGTAACCGTAATCCTAATCTTTTGGTTAAAGATTTCATAACCTCAGACAAACAATGGGATGTTTGTAAATTATCCAGTTTAGTGAATAACGATATTGCTAATTAGATTACTAACATTCCACTGCCACATAATGATATTCCAGATACCCTCATTTGGGGATTGTCCGTAGATGGAATTTTCTCTACCAAAACAACAACTTGGTTAGCGCAAGGTTTGTTCGATTAAACTCTTGACAAATGTGAATTTCAGTGGATTTAGAAATTGAATATTCCTCCAAAATTGAAATTTTTTCTTTGGAAAGCCTGTGTTGACGGCCTTCCAACGAAAAGTAGACTTCTCAAGAGTCATATTGATGTCTCACCTCATTGTGTTCTGTGCAACAATCCTATTGAAAACAAAGATCATTTCTTTTACGAATGACCGTTGATTGGGTCTGTCATACAAGACTTGAACGTTATTAGTTTCAACGAGTTTTTTGTCAAATTATGATAATATTACAAGCCAAAATTTTCTAACGAAATTTAATTATCTCAAAGATTTAATTACAAAAGATGATTTCATTAAGATTATTTTTATTTGGTGGAATGCATGGTTTCATAGAAATGATATTATCTTTAATAATGTTAATGTAAGTATCAGCAAACTTATTACTTTATGTAATAATAGCACTAAGACCTGGAATGTGACTAGATTTAAGGATCTCAACAATCCCGAGATAGAAGAGTCAACTAGAAACAACTCTAGTAAGGAAGAAATTTGGTGGGAAAAACCTAGAAACGGTTTCTTAAAGCTAAATTTTGACGGATCGAGAATAGAAGATAATAAAGCTGCTTTAGGATATTTAATAAGAGATCACAATGGTAAAGTCATTTTGTTGAGAGCAAAAAAGTGCGGATCAAATAGTATCCTTGTTGCGGAACTCTCGCTTTAAAAGAAGATATTTTAACAGCTAAATACTTAGGAATCTCAAAGTTAATTGTAAAGGGTAATAATTTATGTGTTATTAACTCAATTCGAGGTACTTGGCAAATTCCTTGGGAAATTTCTAGTATTATCAAGGATGTGAAATTAAATCTTCATTTTTTCGATGAAGTGATAATTAAACATTGCTTTCGTGAAGCCAACAAGGTTGCTGACTTCATGGCTTCTATTGGACATTCATGTCCAACTCTTTCGAGGTGGTTTGATAGCCGGTGGCTTCAACTTACCTCCCTCATTCGAAAAGATGAGATAGGTTGGTCCTACCTTAAAGGATCAACCTAATTTTCTTACATAATCAATATATATATATATATATATATATATATATATATATATATATATAAGAAAGTGTTAGACAAAAATGAAAATAAAAGTTGGTAGTTTAAAAAGTACGCGCTCTGTTCCGATCATTTATTTACCTTTACTTTTGGCACAAAGAACAAGGTAGGAGGAGGGGACCACTTGTTGTTGTCATAGTTAATGGATGACAAGTAGACAATGTGAATTTAATGATCATTTTACTAAGAAAAATATTTCCAATCTAGAAAGGTAAAAAAAAAATAATGGGATACACTAATATGAAACATGTAAGAAAATGATTATGACAGAAGGAGTAACATTTATAAAAGAGTAGTTTAAAATATTTGATTACATTGTTGGTATACTTAGGGATGATAATGGGTAGGGTCTGGGTAGGGTCCGCCTAGACCCGGACCCGACCCGAGATTTTCCCTTTGGACCCGTACCCGACCCAGACCCGCAAGGGTCTAAAATTTGAGGACCCATACCCGGACCCTATGGGTAAGGGTAGGGTCTGGGTCTACCCTCGGGTCCGAGTTTCAGCCACTTTAGTAACAAAATTAACAGCTATAGGGTCTATAATATTAAAAAAAAAAATTTATACTACTTTAACATTATGAGTTTATTAATCTGCCGTTAATGGTGGTTGTCGGTCGCCGGCTATTAGAGAGGTGGTTGTCAGTCGCGTATCAGTGTTGTGGTGCTGGTTTTCTTGTGTCAGTGGTGGAGTGGTGGTATTGTCAGTGGTTGGGTTTTATCACTTTATGGGATGAGGGAAGAGAAATATACTTTAGTTGGGTTTCTACAGTCTGCCAGTATGAATTTAGAAAAGTTGTAATTTTGATTTTTTTTCTTTAATAAAGGGTCTAAGGGTCGGGTATGGGTCTCATAACTTAGACCCGAAAACGGACCCGAAATATTTTCTTAAGACCCATACCCGACCCATACCCATTGGGTCTGAAAAAATGAGACCCATACCCGACCCATTAGGGTCCGACCCTCAGGGTCTGGGTCGGGTCCCCGATCCACTACCATCCTTAGGTATACTCCACAATAATGGTTATGGGTAAAAAGTAACATAGAGGAAAGATTAATTTTAAACCAATGTTAAAAAGATCTTCAATCGTTGCAATATAGGTCAAGTTTGAAAACTAGATGTCTTTGTAGGGGACCTGGTTATCGATGGCTCATGCTTATAAACTTCAAAGGAAAATTTGTTTGGGAGGTAGAAATCAGCAAGGACACCTACTCTTATACTCTTTAGAGAATCTTAAATGTAAGAGACAGTTGGATTCAGAGTCATGATAACATTTTTGTTGCTGGGAATGTTGTGACACAATGTTATAATGGGGTAAGTTTCAGGTTTCCAAAGCCTATGATCGCATACGAAGATATAATCTTGATGTTAGATGGACTAAAGCTTATATAATTCTACGATAACTTCGAGCCATAGAGTTATTGCTACTATAACTTTCTAGGGAATGCAAACTACCATTGGTAACATAATCAACATAAACGTCTACTTAGTGAATAGATATTGTTTATGTGGTAATATGAATACTGAAACTAAACATCATTTTTTACTTTAATCGATCTTAATCTCAGAAGTTTGGAAGAGTTTGTTACACAAGATAGGGATCAACACACAGGGTTATGATTATGATGATGAACGAAATTAGATTCTTAGTAGGAAACAAATGAAGCATTGGAAAATCAGTTGGCTAAAAAGCACTTTGACAGCTGCAGTCCAAGTCCTTTGAACTGACTGAAATGTCAGAATTTTTACTAGTAAGAGCTTTCAACCTGCTCTTCTCATCAGGAAGATTAAATAAGTTGGTGTTCGACTATTCATTCATTCTAAACATTATGAGTATGAAGGAATGATGTTGGCTCTAAATAGATAGGGTTTGTTTGATTTTTTAGTGAAAAATTGTCTAGTGTTTAGTCTCTTTTGTAGAAAAAATCTCTATTTTTTTCCTCCATGTGTGAATGAATATAATAAAGACATATTTTTCTTGAAAAAATAAAAATAAAAATAAAAATTAGGGTTATGTAATGATAATACTCTAAATTATGGAGGTGCTTCTTAAAATATTCCAAACTTTATTTTAACTACCAATGTACCCAACTTTCACATCTATTCCTTCCTACTAAAACTGGTGAAAGAGTTACCTGTTGAACCAGTTTCTTTCTATTTTATCCCTTCTCTTTCTTCACCTACTAACACCATTAATCTTCTTTTTCTTTCTGCAGAACACCAAAAACTTAAAAACATCTCCTCCAATTAATCCTTTGTACCATCTCCATTCACATCACCATCGTCTACCTCAACCTCCTTTCACTCCTCTGATCTTCATCATCTTTTCGCTCCTCATCATCATCTACCTTCACGTTCGCCCCTAATTCCAAATCATCATCCTTAAAATCACGCTTATGTCTTGGATCTTTCTCCAAACATACGGTTTCGGTTTCGTTTTCGATTAATTTCGTGAGTCTGCCATGGCAGGAGCATCAATTTCATAGGTCTACTATGGAGCTTAATATATGTCATACGGTTTCGGAGTTGGTTTGAGGTTTTAAAATCCTGGTGTTTTGGATTGTTTATTTCATAGGTTAGTGTGTTTGAATTGGAGGTGGTGGCTCCTTTACATTTGATGATTGTGAATTTTGAGAAGTGGAGTTTGCAAGGAAGGTGGAATTTATGCAACACTCATGATAAGGAGTAAACGCGGCCTGCATCTGCTGCGCACCAGAATCAAACAAAGCCCACACCACCATTCTACCATCCCGACACCATCTTCAACTATCAAGCATCATTCGCCCCCTTAAATCGCTTTACTCTTTGAACCTTGAACCGCCTTGCTGCCATTTCAATTTCAATTTTTGAAACCTTAGATCCTTATTTTAATTTGGGGATAAATTATAATCTGATGTAACTAACACTAAATTTTGCAGAGAGGTTGGGAGGGGTCTTACATTATATGAACAAATGATAAAAGCTTTGTGTAATTTGTTTCTAAAGTACTAGTTCTTAGCGATTTGGTATTCTATGCTTGTATTGTCATATATTTAATTAGAGGTTAATTAATGTGTTTTTGATTGATTTTTTTGGTAATTTAATATAGGTTTATCCGGGTTTTTCCAAATGTTTTAGTATAGGGAAGGGGAAGATGATGAAGATCATCTATGATGAAAAAAGTGAGACTTTTTTATTTGTTACTACAGGTTAATAAAGGGCCAATTCTATTAAAAGCGGAGGGGTATAATAGTTGGTAATATTAGTAGTTAAATTACAGTTTGATATATTTTGAGAAGCACCCCAATAGTTTGGAGTATTCTCATTAATTAACCCTAAAAATTATCACGTTTAGTAATACAAAAATAACACATACCTAATACTCCCTCTATTCACTAATTTCTTCGCCCTTCTATTTTGCACACGAATAAAGGAAATGATTTTGGATTACATAAAACAATATACCTCACATGGAATTGAATTTGGACCACACTAAAGTTTAAAAAGAGAAAGGATAGAAGAAATTCTAACTAGAACGAATAAGAGAAGAGGGAATAAATGAGTGAATAGGAGGGAGTAACATAATTTGCATGCTGAAATAAGATAAGAATGTCACATGATATATTGATAAAATATCAAACCTTATATTTATAAACTCCCTAGAATGTAACTTTCTTAAATGCATATCCTATATAGTTATAAGGTAAATTTTCTTTAACAAATTAAATTCATAGGCGGATAAAAAACTTTAACATTTACATTGTGGTGATTTTTATTCCTGTGGATGAATTTAGTCATTATTTTTTGGATAAAAAGTTCATGTATCATTTAGGTAAGATGTGGAATAAAGATATTATACGAGGAACATATGATTAGAAATACAGAAAACGCATGCACCCAATTTAACTTTATCTTTTTAAGACAATTTTAAGATTACATTATCCTCCAATATCTCCATTTTTGAGATGTATTTTCCGAAAAATAGTGTCAAAGGTAATGAAATTAACTTTCTGTTATATAATTTTGTTTATCTTTTTTTGTTTTTGTTTTTTCTCTTGAATTATTTTTCCCTTTTAATAAGCTAACACACGGTGTTCATATTTTTGCGTTGTGGCGGAAGTATTTTAGTCAAAAAATTAACATTTTAATTTTAGGGACTAATTACAAAAACCCCCCAAAATAATTGTAAGTCATGAGATAATTTAAATTTTGTGATTATTTTAGAAACTTTAGCAAATTTGGGATGATTTTTTTGATATTTTCCTTAGAAATTAAGAAAATGTATACACTTAATTATATCAAAGAATGTTGGTATTGAAATTGATACAACCCGACAAATAAAATATTTGTACTTTACATTAAAAAAAATATTTTAACATATAATATTTATTTGTACAAAAAGTGTAGATGATTTTTAATAAGGGTGCATAAGAGGGTAAGATGGTTAATATGGATATTCTCATGCATCGTAACATAATAGGATAAACTCATTTCGCTATATTCGATATAAAACATAAATAGTTAATAATCTATTGTAAGAAATTATAACAAACCTGCGAAAGCTCTTCTTTCTCTCCATCCGGCATTTTCTTTTGTGCAAGCATGTCTTCTTCCTTTTTCTATATATATTAGATAAAATGTCATAAGTACACAACTCAGTTAAAATGAAACATTTTTTTGAGACAATTAAAATAATATTGTTAGTGTTTCTTATTATATAATGTCCTAGCATATCAAGATAGTTCATTTGACAATCAATTTCGTTCAAAATATATGTATAGAACTAGACATTGTAATACTGTTATTTACGAAAAAAATATATATTACATGCAAGTATAGGGAGGTTTCTAAATTTTAAACAAACAATCCCTCATAATAATATTTTCCAGTGGATTATTCCAAAATGTGGAAGTATATCAACTGACTATATATTAATACTTTATAAACAAATAATCTCTTAAACTAATATATTATATTAACTTTTTGTTATGAAGATCAATCTAACCTTAAGTGCCTTAATTCGTTCCCCTAGAGATGGAAGTCCTTCTAATAGTGTCCGTACTATATAATCATTTGACCGAGCTTGCTTGAAGAAGGGGTGCCTTATCAATTTTTTTGATGAAGGTCTCTTTAAGGGATCTTTAACTAAGCAGCTCGCAATCATCTGCTTAAAAGACTGGGGACCAACAACTTATGTTAATTAAGCAAGTAGGGAAGTTTATTGATAGTATATGTTGAACATACCTTGGAGAATTTTTTATCTCTTTCATAGTCAAGACTAGGGGGTGCATTTTGCAAGGTCATGAGTAAAACCTGTACAAAAACTTTTGGTCTAAAATAACCAGTAAAAAAACAATAATTACTTGAATTAGAAGCTAATATTGATTAATTTATATGTGATTATCGAAATTTTGAAAAAGCACCTTCATTGGTGGGAATTTAGAGAAAGGAGCGTGTCCATGTGCAAGTTCTAATGCCGTTATACCAAATGACCATATATCAGCTCTATGAAAAATAAATGAGCAAACATAAATATAAGTAAAAAAAACAATATAAAAGAGAAACTTGGTAATATAATGTCAAAATATTTTTTTATGCGCATTAATTATTAGATGAAATATAAATTCTATGGTTAATTTTTTTTTTAATTTGTATAAAAGTTAGTGTGAAACTAACTTCAAGAAATAGAAGTGTCTAAAAGTTCAATATACACTTACTTACTTGAAATCATAACCATGTAATTGCTCCATAACCTCAGGTGCCATCCTGAAATTTAGTCAAAATATTATAAATGCTAAATCATATGGAGATAAAATTATATATACATAAGTGTGTAGATGCATTATATATAAGAGATTATTAAAGTGAAAATATGAATAAATTATGATGATATAATTAGGCGCGACATCTTTCTAAGGTAGATTCAACAAAACCTACGTTATATTAAAACAACCATCGATTTATTTTTTCTCTGTTATACTCATTGTCTGTGGTGCTATTTTATATCTATTAGACAAAATCATCTACATTTATTAATCGTTTACTGGTTTTATTATCTTAAAAGCTGCGACGAATCTTGAAGTTTTTCTTAAGGGGGCCGATGAAATTGTTTAAGACCATTAAAATTAAAACCATGGTAAATAGTATCGCTTTAAATCTTGGTCGTAAGACAAGAAGGGTTTTTGCATGTTCATCGTGATCGATTCAAAAATATTCATAAGTGTTAGACAATAAAGCAATCACGATAAGTAACTATCTTTAGAAATTTTATAAATTATCAACTGTAATACGATGTTGTGGTATACATTAACACCATAGGAGATATTTATTTAAAATACTCGTTTATTATTAAATAACTGATTATTTAAAATAAAAAATTTGCTTATTTTTTATTTTTTAAAAAAGAAGAAAGAGTTGCTCCCGTTCAAAACAAATATTAATTACATTTTGAATATCGAGTATAATACCATAATTAATTACCCTTGTATATAATTAGTTAAAATACCCGTACTTTACTACCAGAGTGTTAATATCCCATGCTTATTTTTTATTGATGACCATTAGTCAATCAAAAATGAAAGTTGCTTAACTATGTTTAGAATGAATTGTCTATTCTTTCTAATGTAAGGAACCTCGCATGAGAAAGTAGTTAAAGTATTGTGAATTCTAAAAGAATATTTTAAAAAAACGGAACATATTTCAAGAAAAAAGATTCTCTAAACTAATAAGGACAGTAAATTGTCCAAGGAAAGTATAGCCGTTTTATACGGACTTTTTAAATTTTATCATAAGTTATAAAAATGGGATTGTAAATCCACCACACATACTACTTAATTGCACATAACAAAGTTATACCACTTACAAATTATACTAACGAGAATTAAGCAAATTATATATTACATACTTCCCAAATTTATTGTCTTCTTTTGACTTTAATAGTTAGTTGATGCCTACTATTGCCATTCATTTCTCAATGTTCAATAAGAAGAAAAACTTGCCATGTTTCAGTCTCAAAAATACAAGTTTAGATGATTATTGTTAAAAAACTTTGAGAGTATATATCGCTAAAATACATTATTGATTAACAAAGTCAAGTGAAGATGACAATATTACATAAGGAGTATGATCCAATAATCTTTGTAAAACTTATAAGTCCAATAATGTATATGATAGCCTTGTGTTGAATTTACGATAATTTAAGAAATTTTGATGCGTTGATTATGGAGCAATGCGAAATAATCCACTAACTAACATTTAAACAATAGACAATAAGATGCATTAGTATATGTCAAAATGGGCAAATGCGACACTAATTGACTTTGAAATAATATTACAATAAGAAACTTATAGATATGTCAAACCGTTCATTCCTCTAAAACAACGACAATAATTAAACTTAAAGAAACATACTTAATATTTGGTTCTGATACGATTTGTTAATAAATAAATAAATAAATATTAGATTCTGCCTTAAATCAGTATGTCATTTTTATCTGTTAAACCCGCACTAAGTTCTCCACATATGATTAGGTTTTCCTGTCTCTTTAGAAAACCGTTACTATAGTTTCCTAAATTAGTTGAGGAAATTCTATTTGAGATTACTATATAGACTCTCATAGGTTTTTGATTTTAATCCCTTATAATTTTGTATTCCATACAAGTAATAAAGGAATTCTTCTCTTTTACATGAGGACATAGTTAATTGATATTATTAGTGAACCACGTAAATTTATGTGTAATATATTTGGGTTCTTTAATTACTTTTTTCATCGCTTATAACAAAATTGTTTTTTATTTTTCTTAAGATCAACTTAGCGAACCTGTAGTAAATTCAATTCAAGCATTAATTAAAAATGTAATGCGCTAAAACTATAGTCATGGAAACGATGATAGATGCAAAAAGGTTAGAAATGAATTGTAACAAATATGGGTTTACTAAATGTCTTTGTGGGATATTTTGGGAATGCTAGTGGTATGAGGCTATGGCAGAAATACATCAAGGCGAATTGAAAAATAATAAAAATTTATTGATGGCTGAAAGCGCAAACAAATATAAGACTTGGGATATGTTGCAACGTCTTTGTCGTATCGATAAGACGATGCCAATTATTATGCTTGGAGATTTTCATGAAATCCTTTATGATCATGGGAAGGAAGATGGACCAAGGCATCCAGAGAGACGAATGATGATTCTAGAAATGCATTAAGTGAGTGTACTCCTCAGGATGTAGGTTTTTGTGAGAACAAATTCACTTGGCAGCACGACAAGTAAGTATGGTGGATGATACGAGAGCGTCCCAAGCACAGGACGAGCGTCTCCCCATACAGTATAAGCGTCCAAACAAAGACAAGACGTGAGGCTCCTTATGGACTTACAAGGCACTAATCTTCATCTTAGGGATCTAATCGTCATTTAAACCTTTAGTTAACCTAATCCTTGCAGTACTATATATACTCCATTTGTAATAAATTGAAGAATAAGTCCTCTTAGGGTAGACAAAGCTTTCTTAGATTAGATTAAGCTCTCATTAGTAGTAGATTAGAATAGATTGATCTTTAATCATTCCACAAATTACACTTTAATCTTTCCTTAATTATTGTTCAAGATTTCTTATTGGGTAATTGAAGATTATTGGGAAGAATTAAGTGGATTGTAGGTGTTGTAAAGTCTTGACCGACTCGACTCCGGGACCCAAACCTTCTTAGGACTCATTTATGTTATCTCGCTATGAATAGGGAAAACCAAGTCGACTTGTAGGTGTTGTAAAGTCTTGACCGACTCGGCTCTGAGACCTAAGTTTCCTATAGGAATTGTAAGACATACACTAAATTGATTCCAACAATAATAATTGCTTACGTCTATATGATTCATTTATACTATTTCACCAAGATTTTCCTATGATCCCATGATTCTCTAGTATTATTTATCATTTGATCACACCCTTGTTTTTATTGCTTGTTTTACCTTTTATTGCTTTTTATTGTCTTCATTAGTTTAGAATCATCAACCCAAACCAATTGTGACACTAGCACAAATCGAGATAGATAGACTTAGCACCCAAAGCACACCGTCCCGTGGATCGACCTCTCCTTAACCACTAACTAGTTGTTTGTTGAGAATATAAATGTGTTTGATTGAGCGTGCGACGACAACATTCATCATATGGGATTCTTGCATATGCAGAATTAGTATTTGTGTACTACCGACCCAAAGCTTGGGACGAGAACAGTTACTCACGGTAGTTTTTCAGACTGAGGACTTGGCCCATATATCAATACGATTCATTTCTAGCGCATCTTATCCCCATTTATGCGCTTCCCGGAAAACCACCCATCATAAGACTACTCCGCAACAAGAACACTTAATAGTGGAGTTAATCATGTACAACTCACTGCCGATGGCAACCACCCATGACCCAATGTCACACCTTCACCACCACCAGCACCTCCACCCACCAATCCATTTCACTAGCACGACTACCGCCCTTCACTAACATACCCACCATCCACGCAAGCCCTATAAAGACCCCAGAGTCCGGCTTGGGCTTGGAGAAACAAAGACATTCTTGGTTGTTGTAGAGATGATGGGTCGTCGAGGTTGATGTCGGCTGCCATGGATGTTGGGCATATATAATGGTTAAATCGGTGTTTGTTTGATTTCAGATTTAAAGAGAAAGAAGGGAGAAATATGGTAGCAGAGATTGAAGGATGTGGATATATTGGTGCACTAAAGGGGTAGCGAACGCCGGTGATCTCGTCGAGGTGGGGTCGTCGACAAAGAAGGTAGTGTGACTGACATTGAAAATGGCGAGAGGCGGAATTTAGGTTCATTGGTATAATATTGTACAGTATAACCCGTGATATTGTTTAGTATAACATGTGATATTGTATCACGGACTCTCTCTCTCTCTCTCTCTCTCTCTCTCTCTCTCTCTCTCTCTCTCTCTCTATATATATATATATATATATATATATATATATATATATATATATATATATATATATATATACACACACATACTACTAGATTAATAAAATTACAATTATTACGAATATAACATATAAGAAAATAATGTAACAATTGATAAATATGAAATTGTACTATAGGAACAAGGGTGTTAGAAATATGTAAACGTATGTATAAATATTGAAATTACATACCAACAAGGTGTGCCTACAAATGTGTTTCGCATTCGTTGCCTATCACCAGAGTCAAATAAGCATGCTGAAACGCCTAAATCGCCTAGTTTAATTGCTCCACGTGAATCAAGTAATATGTTTCCAGCCTATCATATAGATGTTATGCTATCATGTTAATATAGAAATCACATAACATAATTGTGAAGCACATTATAATTGGAACCCCTCTAAAAGAAATACTAATCGAAGTTATAAACAGAATCATAAACTCTGTTAAAATGACGAACTTGGTTATTTGACTTATCAAAATAATAACATCACGTTTGTGATAATGTACACTCAAAATTCTCAATTTTATTTATTTAATTATAAGTTCATTATTTAATAGAATTTGCATTTCTCCGCTGTAACACTCTTAAGTTATTGAGAGGAAAATTGTCCCACATGGGGAAAATATAGAACTTATGATATTTTTCTCTTAGATTCCACCCACCACTTTGGAACAAAGCCTTGTACTTTTGAGCTTAAGTGAGGACAAATAATAGGCCTTAAGGTACATATCTTATCTTATTGATTGTGTTACAACGGTGGCGGGTTGGGTTATTATAAATGATACCATAGTAACCCTGCGACCGTGTGGTGAGCCTGTGGCATTTGTAAGGAATACCCGTGTAATACCCGTCCTTTTAGGGACCCGTTGACCGTTGTTGACTGACCTTAGACACCTGTCTAGACCTTCGGAAACCTTACGAGTTAACCTTGTGACGTAGTAAACTTTTGAGTTCTGGAGACTCGATCTAGCGGAGGCTACTCGACGATTGCATATATACTTTGTTGATAATAAGTTTCATTGTCATGTTAAGAATCATGTCCTTGGGTTTCAAGTGTAGTTTATACAAGGTCAATGCAGTCGTCATTACTTTCCAACATGAGTGTAATACCCGCCCTTTTAGGGACCCTTTGACCAGCGTTGACTGACCTTGGGAGCGGGAGTAGTCTTAGAAAAGTGTGCCAAAACCATCTTGGGGTGCGTGTTAAGAGTGGTACTCGATAGAGTAGAGGCTACTCGATCGAGTAGCTAGGTTACTCGATCGAGTAGGGGGCTACTCGATCGAGTATGTTGGGTACTCGATCGAGTACCGAGGGTTTTAACGAGGGTTTTATATCGCGTTTTGTTAAATCCGCAAATCACTTCCGCCACTTTCCTCCTATCCTTCAGTCGCCTCTTTCCCTTCCCTTCACCTCAAAACCTCCATGGAAGCCTTTGGAAGATCCTTGTGCCTTAGGAGAGCGTCACTTGTGTCGGGTAGCGGTCTCTTGCTGAGTTTTCTCCCTAATAGGTATGTCATAATCATCATCCGTGTCCTTGTTCTTTTAGTTAGGGTTTGCCTGTTAGTAATAGATGATGGTATTCTGGTTATAGGCGTTGCTTGGTCATTTGGACATGTTATCGTCGGCATGGATTGGTTGCGGTGGCTTAAAGGTAGGTTCGCCTACTCAGTTTCTGTAGATGGTCTAGCGTGTCAGTTGTTGTGATTGTTTGGTGTTTGCTTAGTGTCGTAATTGTATGGCGACGATTGTGATGGTGGTTGTGGTTGTTGTCTCTGGTTCTCGAGATGCGTCTCGGCTGAGTGAGGTCACTTGCGGGAGTGGCTTCACGCCCTAGTTTCGCCCTCCGTGGAACCCGCCACGGAAGGGGATGTGCACATTAATGGACAGGGTTATCGCTCGGTATGATGAGCGGGGATTCGGTGGGTACGGCTGCGGTCCCCCACTGGCAGGACTTGTCCAGTGGACAGTCAGTGACAGAGATTGGTTGGATTGTCGTGATTGTGTGTGTGAGACTGATAGCATCGTATTGTGTTGTTAGTTGTAGTTGTTATTGCGGTGTCTTATCTCAGTACTGACCTTGTGTGGTTGTTTGTTTGTTATGTGTCTGCCGTGATCCCTTATGGTGAGCTTGATCGGTCTTAGCAGGTGTTGATGTTGTTGATAGCTGGAGTCCGGGCAGGGATGAGTCCTCATGAGATATGGCGGTCATAGTGAATAGTCTTTGAGTTGTACCTTTATATCGTATTTTGGTTTAAATCGCTTGTAATTTAACTTAATAGTTCTTTTATCGACATTTGATTATTGCTATCCTCGGGCAACCGAGATGGTAACGCCCTTATATCCTAAGGAAGGCCTAGTTAAGGCTCCTCTGAATATGGGGGTGTTACAAAGTGGTATCAGAGCGACGATTTTGGAACCTGTAACAAATGAACATAATGAACGTAGGGAGTCTAATAAAATTAACCTGGTGTATGTGTAATGGGAGCCCCAGCTGATGCTAGATTTTGGATGAGTAGGCGCCCTCATTTCAAAATCTTGGCCCCCTGACACTTAAGCCAGTCACATGGGATGGGAATGTGGAGTCCGTGTGTCTGTGTGTGATATGCATGTTAATTGTGCCGGAGCTACCTCCGGTTAAGTCTTTGTTAGAATTAATAGAGGTGTGATAGTGATAATTGGGCCGTGTATGGTAATTGTTGATGAGATTATTGAAGTTCTTTGAATGATTAGTGAGCTTATATGATGGTTATGAGATACGTGATAAAAGTTTACATGATTGAGATGCGTAAAAGGGTGGAAGAGTATGTCGTGACATGAAGAGTGAACATGTCGGTGTTTGCTATGAGTTAATGATGACGGAAGTTATATACGAGTTTATAAATCCTACCGTAATTACTATGATGATAGTTATAGTATAATTGAGTTATAATTCGAGACGTAGCATATAGTAATGCGTGTATGCCTTATATGATGGTCGAAATTCTTCCATTTGCGTAATATTTGATTTGTGCAAGGTGATTTACTTATGATAGAATGTGAAACATGGTAGATTAATTTGTTTTGAAAGTATGCATTTATGTGATACGTGAAAGAAAGAATGAATGTTAATTATACGCTTTAAATTGAAGTAAACACGAGTTTAGTAGTAACATGTAAAGTAAGTTTAAGTGTATTATGATGGCAGGATTATGTTTAGAAATGATTCGAGTTGGGCAATTTGTGTGGCGTAATGTAATGTATGATTTAATAGTTGAGATGGTGCGTAGTGATGGTAATGCGTGAGCAAGTGCGATAATCGGTGCCGAATTCCGAACTTAGTTTGGAATCGACACACATGTTGTTTTGCAAGAATCTTCAAGTTACTTCGTACTTCTGACCGGTACTTAACTATACTTGACCGAGTGCGGGTGCTTACTAGACCGAGTAGACCTCACTCGATCTAGTTAGGAAGCTATGATGTCGGGATGTGGGAAAATTCCTGCAGATACTCGACGATTTAGCTCCTACTCGATCGAGTAGGGTGGTACTCGATCGAGTACCCTAGGCACTCGATCGAGTAGGTTACTGTACAGTGAATCCTACGGGTTTCTTAAAACCCCTAATCTTTCTACTTCTTCCTATTATTCCCTATATTTCGAAACCCTTAAGTTCCTCCTAAATCCTTATTCCTCTCAAATCCTCTCATACTCTTGGGTTAAGTGGTGATTCTTGGGTTAATTTCCTTGCTTAATTTCGTTTCTTTACTTTGTTAATCAATCAAGGTATGCTATTCTTCTCAATTTACACGATTTATTGTTTTGAATATGTTAGAGAAGTGAAACAATCTGAAATTTCGATTATTATGATCAATTTGGTGCTTTTAATTGTTGAAATATGATTCACATGCCTCCTTTCCATGTTTGTTGGTGACTAATTGCTGTAAATTAGATTAGAAGTTGCAAAATTTGAAGTCGAAATTTCTAGGGTTTCCAAAATTGAAATCGATTTTTGGTTGTTTTACAATGGTTAGATGGTAGAATTGAGCCTTAAGTATTGTTTATATCATGTTGGAGTATAGATTTTGATGATTTTACCCTCAAAAAGTTGCCTTAAAACTCCGTCTTAAAAGTGCCTCAAATGGAAATTCGTGATTTATAATTGGAAAATTGATGTTGTGAATGACATTATAAGTATAAGTTGAACTTCAATCTGATAATAGAAACGGTAATTGATGAAAATATGCCAAAACTATCGCAGCTGTAAAGACCGTCTGAAAATTCTAATTGAGTTGTTGTTCATAATATTGAAGGGTGATAATGATATATTCCAAATTATTCTCCCCCATGAACTAGTAAGAATGCCTCACATGTGATTAGAAGTGTGTTTGGAACAACCTTTAGAAGCATGCTAGGATATTCGAATTTGTTGAGCATATGTAATCACCATGATAATTTCTTTCACAACTATGGCTTATGAGTAGTAATAATCTGAGCTTGTATGTCAAATTTTGGAAACTGCTGGTGAACGTGTGTACCTAGCTTAATGTTCAAAGTTAACGGCGTAGATTATGTGCTTCACATGTTGAAAGTTGTTGATAAATTGGTGTGCCTAGCTGAGTATGTCGAATTCAGATTACATGAAGTAAATGTTTGCATGTTTATACAAGTTGTTTGAACTTATGCCTAAAGCAGATGCCGAGACTGAACCTTGGAATCCGCCAAAGTAAACGGGGGAGGGGTAATCCACGAGATGGGGAAGGGAGTGGACTGTGATACCCGCAGTTCGAATACCCTTGATTGTTTTTGTTGATTTCAAGCAGAGGGAGCGTTTTGTAGCCTTACAAAAACGCAAAATGAGACCTACGAGGTGTATAGACACCACTGTGTTAGAGGAGTTGGAGACAGAGACGGATGTCCGTCACATTTTCGAGACCTTGGGTCTTATGGGTTTGTATAGGCTGAGGAAACACACTTATCCTTTTCTCACTTTGGAGTTTATGAGCTCCTTTATCTATGACCCCACTGTCCAAACCGTTGAATTTCGGTTAATGAACACTAGTTTCTTGCTTTCTATGGATCAATTTGCTTCTCACCTTGGGTTGGCTAAGCCTCCTAAGGACTCCATTACCGATATTCCAGCCGAGTGCGGTGTCCGCGCTTTGGTGCCTTGTCGGACCGGGAAGCAAGCTCCCACCTCGAGCAACATCTTTGATTAATGACGTTCAAAGCATGTTACCTTGAGGGTCTTTCTCCGTTCTCTTTCGAACCTCCTTTATGACGAGAAAGGATATCGATAAAATTTGAATAATCATGAGGTCTTGCTTCGATGTCTTACCTCAACCCGGAGCGGGCCGGGAAAGTGGTCTTTAATGCTCCTTCTATGGTTTGTCTTTGCCCTTGCCTTGATGGCTTCTTCCTCTTCCGTGCACTGAGTTGTGGCGCTATCGCCACTCGGTTAGCTGAAAAGCTAACCTCTTTTGAGGCCTCTTTGAGTACGTGCTTCTAGCTACCCCAGTGCCCACTATGGACCGTGCCTACTATCTCGACCTGAAATGGTTGAGGACTTTGGCTGACGGTGGTCTAGCTTGGAGGGTGTGGGGCATGAGTTGGATGAAGATTCCAGCTCCTGAGCACCTCCCACCCACGGAGCCCTTGGAGCCGACGGTAGTGACGGTGGACTCCGATGATGAGGAGGAGGAGGAGGATGATGACAGACCCGCCATCTGAGACCTATCTCATCGACGACACCATCCTCGAGGTGATGCCGGAGCCGACGAAGGGCGAGAATGCGGGAGTTGCGGTGGTGGAGAGACCCAGATTGGGGAGGGGACCCCGCCGAGTGAGGGAGAGGGCCTCAGAGACTAGGCCACAGCCGGTAGCGCCACAGCAGCAGCAGCATCCTTTTTCGTGCTACCCTTACCTCGACACCCCGGAGACGCGATCCAGATACTTGGCAGATAGAGTGTCATCTACCTTGACACTCCGGAACATGCACGAGATGGCGTATGCTCAGGGGATAGGGACCGAGGGACCGCATCCGGTTTGATGGAGTGGAGTTGGGGACTACTCAGGGGTTTTCCATTCCTACGGGGTGGATCAGTCGACGTGGGGGGCACCTCAATCCTTTCCTTACGGTGGCTTGACTCCATGGTACGTGGGCCCAGGAGCAGGAGCAGGAGTGGATGCGGGGATCGGGTCATCGGGAGCAGGTACTTCTGGTGGTGGTGATGATGAGGTGATGTTTGAGCAGCAGCAGCAGCAGGAGTGATACTCCTTGTTTTATCCTTGTTGACGATGGTTGGTTTTAGTGGTTAGTAGAATGGTTAGACTTTAGTAGTTAATTTCATTGAGACTTGATTTTGGACTTGTATTGTGGCCATAAGGCCGGATTTATTACTTACCTATGTTGCAGGATTAATTTTGGGGTCGGGAAATCATCTCGACCCAAGTTATGTGACGGCTATATATATATATATATATGTTAGCTTATGACAGGCTTTATGAGGAATTTGGCCTGTAGGTACTCGATAGAGTACCCCGTACTCTATCGAGTAGCTGCAGGAAGGCGGGATAAAAAGCATTCTGACCTGTAGGCTACTCGATCGAGTAGCCAAGACACTCGATCGAGTAGCATGGCACTCGATCGAGTATCGCTACATACTCGATCGAGTAGTAGCATGTTACTGAGAGGTTTTCGAAAATTAAAAATGTTCAATTGTTTTATAATGGCAAGTTTAATGTTTAATGTGGTTATTAGTGCGTAGTAACACCTTTGAACCGTTAAATTCATATGTTGGAAGTCGTGCTTGAAGTTTATAAGCGTATTTGTCACAACTAGTGAAGCAGCGATAGTTTCTATTTACTTTAATGTTGCATACGCCTTATTACGAGCTATTTATCGGAATTATATCTTTTCACACACTTGTGCATACCGTAGTGACGTGCCTTCTAGACGGCGGCTAACTAGTCCGGTGGTTGGTGTATAATTGCTAGCTTAACGAGTATATGGTTAGTGAGTAATGTCCATAACAAATAATAGGGTTTTATTTAATGTTATGATGCGAGTAATAGGTAATATGGGTTGTAATTTTCCGCGGTGAACTTCGGGGACGAAGTTCCTTTTTAGAGGGGAAGAGTAATGTCGCGAAATGAAAAGGCTGTTTTGAATTATGTTTCGCTTGTTTATAATGTTGTGGTCTTATGTTAGCTTTAATTACAAAATTTCTGAAGTATAACTGATTACTTTAGCTCTTTAAAGTGAATGTGGTTGTATGTTTCAAGAGACGGTCATGAAAAAATAGTTATGGTGCGATGAATCGTAATTGAATCACGTCGCCGGGTAACATGGTGGCATTAGTTGTACCACATGAAAGTTGATATGAGACATGTTCTAGATTGATAGTTTGATAGTTGTTACCGTATGTTGGGTGATCGTGGGTGGTGATTCGCATTGCGAGTTTGACGGTTTTACATATATATATAGATTAACGGTTGACGGTGATAATGTGCATATGATAGTAGTAAGAGTCGTTACGATTAGAGCGTAGGCAGTGATGATGATGACATGGGGGGGGTGGTGTTCCTGGGGAGTTGTGACTTGAGTGGGAAGTATGGCAATGTCGTGTTTTCCCGTGTCTTGTATGTCGGGATAAGTGAGTTGAACTTCGGGGACGAAGTTCTTTTTAAGGGGGGAAGACTGTAATACCCGCCCTTTTAGGGACCCTTTGACCAGCGTTGACTGACCTTGGGAGCGGGAGTAGTCTTAGAAAAGTGTGCCAAAACCATCTTGGGGTGCGTGTTAAGAGTGGTACTCGATAGAGTAGTGGCTACTCGATCGAGTAGCTAGGTTACTCGATCGAGTAGGGGGCTACTCGATCGAGTATGTTGGGTACTCGATCGAGTACCGAGTTTTCAGTGAGGGTTTTATATCGCGTTTTGTTAAATCCGCAAATCACTTCCGCCACTTTCCTCCTATCCTTCAGTCGCCTCTTTCCCTTCCCTTCACCTCAAAACCTCCATGGAAGCCTTTGGAAGATCCTTGTGCCTTAGGAGAGCGTCACTTGTGTCGGGTAGCGGTCTCTTGCTGAGTTTTCTCCCTAATAGGTATGTCATAATCATCATCCGTGTCCTTGTTCTTTTAGTTAGGGTTTGCCTGTTAGTAATAGATGATGGTATTCTGGTTATAGGCGTTGCTTGGTCGCTGGACATGTTATCTGTCGGCATGGATTGGTTGCGGTGGCTTAAAGGTAGGTTCGCCTACTCAGTTTCTGTAGATGGTCTAGCGTGTCAGTTGTTGTGATTGTTTGGTGTTTGCTTAGTGTCGTAATTGTATGGCGACGATTGTGATGGTGGTTGTGGTTGTTGTCTCTGGTTCTCGAGATGCGTCTCGGCTGAGTGGGGTCACTTGCGGGAGTGGCTTCACGCCCTAGTTTCACCCTCCGTGGAACCCGCCACGGGAGGGGATGTGCACATTAATGGACAGGGTTATCGCTCGGTATGATGAGCGGGGATTCGGTGGGTACGGCTGCGGTCCCCCACTGGCAGGACTTGTCCAGTGGACAGTCAGTGACAGAGATTGGTTGGATTGTCGTGATTGTGTGTGTGAGACTGATAGCATCGTATTGTGTTGTTAGTTGTAGTTGTTATTGCGGTGTCTTATCTCAGTACTGACCTTGTGTGGTTGTTTGTTTGTTATGTGTCTGCCGTGATCCCTTATGGTGAGCAGTCAGTCTTAGCAGGTGTTGATGTTGTTGATAGCTGGAGTCCGGGCAGGGATGAGTCCTCACGAGATATGGCGGTCATAGTGAATAGTCTTTGAGTTGTACCTTTATATCATATTTTGGTTTAAATCGCTTGTAATTTAACTTAATAGTTCTTTTATCGACGTTTGATTATTGCTATCCTCGGGCAACCGAGATGGTAACGCCCTTATAGCCTAAGGAAGGCCTAGTTAAGGCTCCTCTGAATATGGGGGTGTTACAATGAGTATTTTATTGAATTGCTGGACGTACCATTTTACACGGTGGTTATAGTATATTGTTGTGGTCATAAGTTTACAGATGGTTATGTCAAGCACACATGATTGGATAATGTCATTTAAGGAATTTCTTGGTGTTCATGTATAATGACTGGGTGACAGTACATTCCACTTGCTTATTTGTTGTTATTTAAATCTAATATGGATTTCAACATGCATACATTTTATCTATGTACTGTAAAAAAAAGTTCAATAATAGTTGTTGGTCTCGACGTATGATAAAATTGTTTCGTAATGTCAAGATTGAGTAAAGTTATCACTTCTTGTAATGGTTGTGGTTCGTCTTGAAGGTGAACTTCGGGGACGAAGTTTCTTTTTAGAGGGGAAGAGTAATGTCGCATGAGAAAATGACAAATTATGACAAGCTTATCACATTTTGAGTAATTGTTAAGTAATTGAATTGTTACATTGTTGAGTAATATGAATGATTTAAAGGAGTAATATTAATGTTGTGGAATTGATTTAAAATGTTTGTTAACTTGCTTGTTGTATAAGTGGTGGATAATTTACTGCATTTTGGTGATTAGTAATTAACTGTTGTTGATGACTAATTGTTGGATGGGTAAATAGAATAGTTGTATCAGGTAGGTATGATGTGTGAATTCGTGCAATGATAGAATTCGGTTAGTAAGTGGAAGTAACGGTTTTGTGTTAGTTTGTTCTCGTGTATAATGCATGTTTGATGACTCGATAGGAGGTCATATTGGATGATGTGTTGCTAAGATAGATGATGATGATGGGTGGTATATACGAACGACTGTGCTTGTCCTTGTCGGGGTGGATGGTTGACAATTGCCTTAGTTCACTTTTCACCTTGTGTATGGGGAATGATGAGTTGAACTTCGGGGACGAAGTTCTTTTTAAGGGGAAGACTGTAATACCCGTCCTTTTAGGGACCCGTTGACCGTCATTGACTAACCTTAGACAACTGTCTAGACCTTTGGAAACTTTACGAGTTAACCTTGTGACGTAGTAAACCTTTGATTTCTGGAGACTCAATCTAGCGGAGGCTACTCGATTGAGTAGCTCAGTCACTCGATCAAGTGGAATCTAGCGGAGGCTACTGGATCGAGTAGTTCAGTCACTTGATCGAGTAGAGGCCACTCGATTGAGTAAGTTACATACTCGATCGAGTAACAGGAGTTCAGCGGGGAAATATAAATCATGGTATCGTGAAAACCAAATCATTTCATTTCCTTCTCTCCTAAACCTAGATGCCGTCATATCCTTTTTCCTTCACCTTGATTCACCCTTTTGGAGCATTTGAGAGCGGAGACACCATGGGGATGGGATGCATGAGTCGGGTAGCGGTCTTGTCGCCGGAATGTTATGTATAGGTATATCATCATCATCATTATCGTCTTCCTTGGTTTCGTTTGTGATTGTTACAGTAGTAATAGATGGTCACACTGTTTGTTATAGGTGGTTATGATGGTTGATTGTCGTTTTATGGTCTTGTGCGGAATCGCTGCGGTTTGCTAGAGGTAGGTTTTCCTACTCAGTACTTTTGGTTGTCTAGTATGTTGGTTGTAGTGTCTGATTGTATTTGGTATGGAGTTGGTGTTGTTGTTGTATAATTGGTTGTTTAATTGTCTGTGGTTCGCGAGGCGTGTCCTCGGCTGAGTGGGGACACTTATGGGAGTGGCTTCAAGCCCTCGATTCGCTCTCTGTGGAACCCGTCACAGGAGGGGATGTGCACATTAAGGAATATGGGTCTTCGCTCGGGATTGATGAGCGGGGATTAGGTGGGTACAACTGCGGTCTCCCACTAGCGGCGTGGATTACTGGATGCGATTGGTAATCTGACAAGACTAGACCTTCGGGCAGTCAGAGGTGTATGGGTGATTGGAGAAGGGGATGTGTGTAGGTTTGTTGTGTCTGATTTTGTGTGGTCCTTCAGTTACTGACCTTGTGTGGTGGTGTTGTGTTTTCTTCTTGTGTTGTGTCTGCCGTGATCCACTATGATGAGCAGTCGGTCTTAGCAGGTTGATATTTGGATCATAGCTGGGTGCTTAGAGGGTCGAGCCTACCACGAGTCATGGCAGAGATTGTTTCACATAGTAGATAGATGTCACGAATTGTATCTTTTATTTTTGTTAATAACTTGTAATAAATATAATAGTTCTTTTATCGACATTTGATTATTACTGTTCCTCGGGCGACCGTGTGGTGAACTTGTGGTTTTTGTAAGGAGTACTCGGGTCACCCACCTAGCAGGAGAGGATGGTGAAAGTTATTGAGAAGAAAGTTGTCCCATATCGAGAAACTATGGAACTTATGATATGTTTATAAGGGATTCCACTGCTTTTGAGCTTAAGTGATGACAAATAATAGGCACTAAGATACACATCTTATCTTATGAATTGTGTTACGATGGTGGCGGATCGGGTTGTTATATCCAATATTAAAAGTCAATCTATTTTTGTATATGTAAAACAATATCTAAAGGATATAGGTATGTTTTTCAAACAACGGTCAGGCAGAATACATGTCAGGTTATACGGGTTAGGGGCAAGAAATTTCAATTTCCGCATTTAGGTTGTGTTGTCTACTTATATGGATCAAACTTCATATAACTCGGTCCAACATCAACTTCAGCAATACATAATATGGGGAAATATAGCAAATCACCCTCATAAGTTTGTCACTATGTGCAATTAAACCCTTTAACTTATAAATATACTCCCTCCATTCAATTCCACTTTACATGTTTGCTTTATCACGTTTGCCAACGCGACTTTTACGCGGTAAATATCTTTAGTTACGTATTTGCAAAAATTATAAAAGTTCGATATTTTTAATGTACTCTTAAAGACGAATCAAATAAGATCTCACATGAATATATTTTAACTTATGTATCGAGAGAAAATTGAAGTTGAATATCCGCTTGTGAATAGTGTGCAAAAGAGAAACATGTAAAGTGGAGTTGAATGGAGGGAGTAGCAAACAGGCCCCATAAATTTCTCTTAATGTGCAATTTACCACATATCTTATTTTTTTATAATGAAATTTACTAAATTAAATATATTTACTATTATTAAAAATCAAAATTATTGATCAAATATTAATCCTAAAATTCCTAATTATTATTTTTATTTTAAAACATGTTTTTTTGGTGAAACAATGTTCAAATATGAGAATTTTTATTTTTTAGTCAAGTTACAATGTAAAGTTACATGCTCAAATTATTTTTGATCTTAAATTTGGTTCACATTTTTTGTTGAATATGTAAATATTGTATTTAATTTTTAGTAGATATATTTAAAATGATTTTTATAATAGAAAATAATGAGTTTTATTTAAAAAAAGGGTAGAAAAATTGATTTGGGCTTAATTGCACATTTTTAGAAACTTATGGAGGTAATTTGCTACAAGTGAAACTTAGGGGGTTGAATTGCACATAGTACATAAGTTATGGGAGTAATTTGCTATATCTCCGCATAGTATAGACTTATAGTTCTTTAATAATCATTGAATTTTACCTTTCGTTTACATGTAACGAGAATGTACATGTGTTGCTATTTTATAATTTTAAACATGTTAAATTATACTCCCTCCTATTTTGTATAATCTTCCACATTTCTAAAACGACAAATTCGCTAAGATCTTCTACTTTCCTTATTTGTCAACCATTTATTGTTACAATAATTTCTGACCTCACATTCTCTCTCATACTTTCATTTTCATCCACATATTATCATCCCACTAAATTTTTATCTAAAACTAATGTGGAAGATTATAAGGAATAAGAGGGAGTATGTTGTTGCAAAGTTTCTTACATATGATAAAAAAATATATAGTAAAATCTATAAAATATAAATAAAAGGCTAATGTGACATGGCAAATTAATTGTGACGTGGCAAATGTGACATGGCAAATTAAACGTGACGTGGCAAATTAAATTGTGACGTGGCATGTGACATGGCAAATTAATGTGACATTATTATTATTATTCTTAAATTATATATATTTATTAAATACTCCATATGACATTATTATTATTATTATTATTATTATTATTATTATTATTATTATTATTATTATTATTATTATTATTATTATTATTATTATTATTATTATTATTATTATTATTATTATTATTATGATTATTATTATTATTATTATTATTATTATTATTATTATTATTATTATTATTATTATTATTATTATTATTATTATTATTATTATTATTATTATTATTATTATTATTATTATTATTATTATTATTATTATTTATATGATATGATTAATTAAAAAATTAGAAAAGTGATGCTACAAATCCACTTATATGCTTCATAATCTATCTATCTATCTATCTATCTATCTATCTATCTATCTATCTATCTATCTATCTATCTATCTATCTATCTATCTATCTATCTATCTATCTATCTATCTATCTATCTATCTATCTATCTATCTATCTATCTATCTATCTATCTATCTATCTATCTATCTATCTATCTATCTATCTATCTATCTATCTATCTATCTATCTATCTATCTATCTATCTATCTATCTATCTATCTATCTATCTATCTATCTATCTATCTATCTATCTATCTATCTATCTATCTATCTATCTATCTATCTATCTATCTATCTATCTATCTATCTATCTATCTATCTATCTATCTATCTATCTATCTATCTATCTATCTATCTATCTATCTATCTATCTATCTATCTATCTATCTATCTATCTATCTATCTATCTATCTATCTATCTATCTATCTATCTATCTATCTATCTATCTATCTATCTATCTATCTATCTATCTATCTATCTATCTATCTATCTATCTATCTATCTATCTATCTATCTATCTATCTATCTATCTATCTATCTATCTATCTATCTATCTATCTATCTATCTATCTATCTATCTATCTATCTATCTATCTATCTATCTATCTATCTATCTATCTATCTATCTATCTATCTATCTATCTATCTATCTATCTATCTATCTATCTATCTATCTATCTATCTATCTATCTATCTATCTATCTATCTATCTATCTATCTATCTATCTATCTATCTATCTATCTATCTATCTATCTATCTATCTATCTATCTATCTATCTATCTATCTATCTATCTATCTATCTATCTATCTATCTATCTATCTATCTATCTATCTATCTATCTATCTATCTATCTATCTATCTATCTATCTATCTATCTATCTATCTATCTATCTATCTATCTATCTATCTATCTATCTATCTATCTATCTATCTATCTATCTATCTATCTATCTATCTATCTATCTATCTATCTATCTATCTATCTATCTCTGTCATGCTGCATGCGTCGCCTCGCGTGCGTCGTCATGTCATGCATGCGTGCGTGCGTGCGTGCATGCGTGCGTGCGTGCGTGCGTGCGTGCGTGCGTGCGTGCATGCGCGTGCGTGCGTGCGTGCGTGCGTGCGTGCGTGCGTGCTCGTGCGTCGTGCATGCGCTCGTGCGTGCGTGCGTCTGTCTCGTTTATCGTCTATCTATCTATCTATCTATCTATCTATCTATCTATCTATCTATCTATCTATACAATATAATAAAAAAGACAACTTGAGTGTAATTTTTACTCCGTATGACATTGCTAACAAACATAAAAAACTTCAATAAGTATCTTATTTTTTCAATTCCACAATCAAAACTTACTCTCATAATTAATGGTAAAATAAATTTAGAAAATTGAATGAAAAACCTTTTAAAATTTCACAATTTACTTTTTTGAACCATCATGGAATAAATTAATTTTTACAATTTACATTATAATTAAAAAGGCAACTTGAATGTCATTTTACTCTATATGGCATTGTTAATACATAAAAAAATTAAATAAGTAGCTTATGTTTTAAATTCCACAATCAAAACTTACTCTCATAATTAATGGTAAAATAAATTTAGAAAATTAAATTAAAAACCTTTTAGAATTCCACAATTTAGTTTTTAAACCAACATGAAATTAATCTTTTTAATTATGTCATTTGCTTTTCCAATTTATTTTTTTCCCCAATTCCCACTATTTGTCTTTCTAAATGCTTTTTTATATCATTTATATCACTACTTTTTTTAAGGTGATTGATGGTGTTTAACCATTAATTTGTTATCAAATATATAATGTTGTGTATTTGTGCTATTATACTTTCTTGATCAACCTACTTAAATTGATATTTTTTTATTCATATGTTTAATCATCTTTAACATATATTTTTTTCCTTTTCATTTGATATGTACCATTATCAAGGCATGTACGAAAAGGAAGCGGTCATGCACTTTCAGATAAATACTAAATAGTATGGTTTCTAAATTATACTCCGTATGTTTTTTAGTTTATTTGTTTTTTTGAAATACATTCTTTTATAACCTATATTACTAATTTTGTTTCTACATAGGATCATTTACTCAAGTTTATTAAGATTTCGACGAAATTCTTGTACTAACAATAAGGAATTTAACAAAGTTTATGAACCTTTTGGATTTCGATTGTGGGAATATCTTCTGTAGATTTATTTGAAATGAAAGCTCAATTCATATTTTATGGAGTAGAGACCGTTTGAATCATTTCTAATTTTTTTATATCCATATAATAAAATTATTATTATGATAGTTTGTCTATAGAATGGATGTTACTAGATAATTCTTAGTTCTTTATTTTAGAATATATCCAAATTTACGCGATTCAATCATAGACTTCAATCTAAATTACAAGATTCACTCATAAAGTTTTATCTAATCATGTTCAACGACTTATTTTGCTCTTAGATAATGTTCAATTATTGGTATGCATGCTACATCTTTCAATTAATTTAGTTTATATGATTTTCATATGATAACGTGCTATGTCTTTGCTACCTTATCATATGAAATTTTCTGGCGCGCACACACACACATATAAAATGTGTTGTTTGTACCATTGTCCATTTGTCAAGTTTCTTAAGACGGGTAGTTACCCATTGTCATTTGCACAATTTATTTAAAAAATACCGTGAAATTTTATTATATTTGACAAATTATAATGTGACGTGACAAATTTTAATGTGACATGGATTATCAATTTATAATTAATTAACATTGATTTATTTCATTAACTATAAATAAATATTTACAATATAATTTAAAGGTACCTAAAACGACAAATTTTAACGTAACATGGTAAATTTATACAATATTACAAAAAAAAACTAAGCATTTCACTAAGCCATGTCTCCTTTCAAAAGCCATCTTGAATTTTCATGTTTCACATGCATGTAATTAAAGAAAATAAAATAAAATTTAAGTTGTACAATAGAATGTAAATGTTAATAATAAACTTTTTAGATACCTCTCATTTTTATAGATATATTACTAATTACTAATTAATAATTAATTCACTCTACATATTAATTTAACATCTAATTCTTTTTATTAAATGATGATTTTTTGTAGCTTTCCTTTTCTTATTTATACTACCTATACACATTGTCATAGTTTTGTCTACAATTATAATCTCTTGCATTACCACAATGTTTCAATTTCTCTACTTTATAACACCTTTGAGATTTTATTCATTTTTTTTAATAAAACATGTTAAAGTTTGTTAATAAATTGATTTTCATTAGCATTTTTTCTTATTTAATTCACCTCTTGAGTTTCTCGGCATTCAATTATGTAGCCATAATATATTTTGTATTCGTATTTTAATTATAAATCATTCTAAAGAATTAAATTAATGTTTCAATTTTCAATTTATTATTATAGTTTGATTGACTTTTAGTTTTTTGGTAGGTACTTCTTCATTGAAGCGACATAAAATATTACATCTGACAATTCTTGGAAGATTTATTGCCAAACGTTTTGTGAATACACCCATATTATCTTTGCTGCAATAATTTTGCATATAACACCTTTTTTTCCTTAATTTTTGGTCAAGAAGTCAATGAGTCACAAACCAAATAACTCAAAGTATATAAAAGATTATGCGAGTAAGTCAATAAACTTAGACATTTTTTCCAATATAGTTTAAGGAGATATTTTAGAGTTGTAACTAATAATTTTTACAAAGTATAACAATGTTTATTTATTTATAACTTTGGCTGAACAAAGTGAAAGCAACTATGTAACATATTTTATATACGTAAATAATTTTTACTTTTGTCATTCATAAGATGCATAATTAATTTTGCTCATTTATACTAATAATTGATCGAAATTCTAAAGTTATATTCTTTTACTTTACTCTTTCCGTTTTCCATAAATATAATCGTACAACATACTCGGAATAATTTAGGAAATAAATATTTGATTTTTAATTATTTGATGTTGCTGGGTATTCTACATATTTTTAAAATATAACAGAGAATTTTAAATAATATAAAATTCATTGAAATTGAGGGAATATAAAATTGTTGTAATATACAAGATGTATAGCCGCTGTTAGGTACTGAAAATTTAGTATTACTTACAACACCTACACAATAATTTTAAAATGTTACCTTGATCAACTTTTTATTGGTCAAGTATGAAGTTATTTGCACTATGAAGTTGCCACGCGAGGCTTTAAAATCCCATCTATAATTAGAGGTCTAAAAACTTTGTTTCATTCAATAAATAAAGAGAAATTAAACTAACGCTTAAGTATTTGTTGGTTAAGAAAACAATTCATATTCCATAATCTTTAAGTCGATTAAAACAATAAATTATTAACGATCCCGTGGTTTCCACGGGTTTCAAACCTAGTTGTTATTAATCCATGTTACAGTTGTCAAAGCTAATATACATAGGTGATAATCGTTAATTGCGTTGGACGACATGTATATGAATATCGGGGGCTGAGGTAGCTAAAGGGCTCCCTGGGCTATAGCTCTACAATTAAGTGGCAAAAAGATATAGTAGTACTATAGTGCCCTTCACTAGAAAATACAGTTGAATTGTTTATATAGAGTAGAGTTAGTTAACTCATATTACACCGCTTTATATTCCTCATTTCCAAGATTTATTACACCGCTTTATTTAAGCATTAAAATTTTAAGTAAATGATCTTTCACTAAATTATTGAGATATCACTATTTTGTACGCCTCTATTGGTAATAATGACCCAACGTAACACTTTAATTTCGTACTTATTTACATAATAAGCGTAAATATTTAT